>NC_056737.1:1269453480-1269498480 GCF_019279795.1 Protopterus annectens
GTAGGCTGTGTGAACTGCCTTGCCTTCATCCACATTTCTGGTGACAGACTTGAAGAAGTCTACCAGATAGAGCAGGCATGATCTACCCTTTACAAGTCCAAACTGCATGGGGGTCCACGGTTTGGAGATTCCCAATGTTCCCATTAATAAGGTCCATGATGATGTGCTCCATAGCCTTACACACCAAACTCATCAGGCTAATGGGGCGGTAGTTCCCAGGGTCAGTAGTTGCTCCTCCTTTGTGGAGTGGGATGACAATAGCAGTTCACCATTCAGTAAGGACACAGCCTGAGGTGAGGCTGTGATTGAACAGAGCACACAGGTGTGGTACTAGTTCACTTTGTAATTCATGTAGAACACAGTGAGCCAGGGATATTATCAGGTCCCATGAAAGCTCTATTCTTGGCCATGGACAATGCGGTTTTGACCTGTGCGGCACTGATATTGTGTACTTGGCATTCCTCCGGTATTGGGATTGGCCCTTTAGGGGGGTGAAGTTTGCACTGAACCTGTCGGCCAGTATATTGGCAATGCTGGTTGGCTCGGTATAGGAGTTACCATTGTGCTGTAGCTCAGAGCAGATCTGAGTATTGCCATGTAGATTCTTGATGTAACTATAGAAGGCTTTGTGGTTGTCTTTGGTGTCTGCTGCAATTTTGTTTTCGTAGCTAGCTTTAGAGGATTTAATGAGGGATCTCAGTTTTTTGTTGAGGCTAACAAGGGAGTTTTTCCAGTCTTGGGACTTCACCTTTTTCTACACAAGCTTCTTCCTTCTGTTGTAGAGTTTGTTTATAGTAGGGGTCCACCAGATTGGCTTCCTTATTTTGGAGGAGAGCATCTTGGTTCTGTCAGGTATGGCCCATTCCATGTATTTATATATGTGTTTGTACAATGCATATGTGTGTGATCCAGTGGTTATGAGCTCATTTTCCAATTGCATAGGTGTTATGAAGTTAGCCACTTCTGTTTTTAGAAGACCAAAGTTTGCTTTGGAGATTTTTTTATGGTGGTTACCTTCACAGGGGGATGTGGGTAGGATGTGGATATCCATGGTGATTAGCTTGTGGTCAGATCTGACCAGAGAGGAGTTTACTGACTGTGTAAAGCAACAGTCACCCATGTTCGTAATAACAAGGTCAAGGATGTTGCTGCCCCTATTGGGGGTATGAATGAGTTGGTCCAGGACATTTGAATTAATGAATTGTAGGAAACGGTGGGTAAGTGTGTTGGTACTTGAATAGTTTTCCCAGTTGATGGAGGGGTAATTAAAGGGTGTTGGGTTGAACCTTAATATTTTCCAGGGTGCTCAGGAATGTGGAGTTGGAGTCTTGGGACATGGTGGAGGATCTATAGCAGGCTACAACCTGGATTGCAGTCTTACCCAGTATTAGTTTTATCTGAAGTATCTCTGATGTGTTATGCTGGGCTACTAGTCTGGAGGTGTGCACATCCTTTATGAATATGGAGATACCTCCTCCTTTAGGTCCGAGTTCTGGGGCCAAAATGTGTGGTATGAATTATGGCCTGGTCGCACTGGGGTGCTCTCTTGAGCCTTGAACCAGATCTCTGTTACTGCACAAATGTCAATGTTCTCCATTTTAAGGAGTGCTTCAAGTGAGTGCATCTTGAGATTTAGACTTCTAGCATTGAGTAACATAACCCTCAGGTTACATTTCCTTATAGGTATTACAGTGATAGTTTTGTCATCAGAACATTGCCTAAAAAGGCACTATAGGCGTGGCAAGAGCCTTGGCCAGCATCTGAAATCCCTGGGGTGACAGATGCAGGCCATCTCTTGCAAAGCATCGAGGTCTGTCGATCCTTTGTTTGTTATTAGATGTTGCATGAAAATTCCACATCATGTTACTCTTCATTATCTTATGTCCGTTTATTCTAAGAACACTATTACTAGTAACATACTTTGATGTAATATCCAAATCTTATCTGTCCTGAAGCTTGAATGCGCAATACTCTATGCAATATTTTTGCTTCACAGGTGGTACCTGGTAATGTGAAAATTCAGGTTTGTGCAATATCTACTTGTGCAATACCCTAAATGACACATTTTTATACATATAATGTCTGTGTCTGTCCTAGTATTACTAAAGAGTAACTATGTGTCTGTTTCTTGCACCGGGAATGTAATTTTGTTTAGCTGCACTACGTGCAGATTTAAATGACAATAAAGTTTACTTTGACTTTGATTATTTTTCCCCATTTCTCTAATAATATGATCCAAGTTCTAAGACTTTTATCATTTCATGGCTCACCAGGTTTCTTCTTCCTGCTGCAGGCTGCAGGGACAGCCCCTCAGCATGCTGTTTGAGCTTGCATCCATGAACATTGGCAGCTCATGCTCACATGCTTTGTGCTCCACAGATATAAAATCAAGCTGCCACTAGGTGCCACCCATGTGCTGAGCCACTGCAGCTTCCATTTCTCCATACTGGAGAAGCCAACAATGGCTGCTCATTCCCATCCTCCCCTGCTAGCTCCTGCAGCTCCTGTATCATAGCCAGGGCTTTATCTCACTACACCATGGAACCTTAGATGTGCTTGTAAGACTTTTGAGCATTTGATCACCTGCTCTCATGCCTTCATTTTATATCACATCTCATTTATGAACAGTCAAAACTTTTCTGCTGAGTTAAAAATCGAGATTGTGAAAGCTCCACTTCAGTCTGATTGTGTGTTTGGTATAGCAGTTTATCAAATCCTTAAACACTGGGATGATAGAGGTAAGCTGATGCCAGGGATGTCTAAAACGTTCCATATTCACGAGTTTCCCTTCATTAAGCAGGATAATTATTGGTGGCCCAACAAGCAAAAGTCCCTGCTGAACAAAAGCCAAGGCTCCAAAAAGAAATGGCAGGATGAGAACTCCCCCAAACCTAATAAGAAAAGCTCCTTTCCCGAAAAGGATAACCTACCTCCAACCTATGACTATGCCAAGGGGTGACACTTGACTTTCATAAATCCCTCTCCAGTTGTCCTGTCTCAAATGTTAGCTCTCAACAAGGTGGCCTGGCCATCAGTATTTTCTGACAAATGGGCACTCTACGTTTTTGGTAGAGGTGACAGGTAGCAGTGGAAGGAACATCCATCTCCATTCAAGGGACTGCACCCTCACCCGACAGACCAGAGTTTGTTGTTTATTTCTATAATCTGCTTAATGACCGGCTCAGGATGGAGAAAGGATGAAAAGTTTCTACTCCAGAATTTTTTCTGGTTCCCAAAAAAGAGCTGTCATGGAGACCACATTGGATCTTTGTTTTCTCAATACCTTTATCAATGTCCCCCAAGTTCAAAATGCACATCGTGCAGACAGTGCTTCCTCTTTTTGCTCATTGCTTCAGGAGATATCTGAGATTTGTTTTATCTCACTATCAGTTCTCTGCATTGCCCTGTAGACTATTAACCGAGTGTTTGTCAAACACTTGCTCCAGTAGTGGCTCACTGTCATACTCTTGGCATTTTTCCTTACTTGAGCAACTTGCTGATATGTGCAAAGTCTGTATCCAGGTATTTGGAATCACTAGGGAAGGTCTCAACCTTACTCACCCAGCTAGGGTTCAAGTTGAACTCTCGGAAGTTGTGCCTGACAACCATTCAAAGACTCGTCATCCTGGGGTGCTTAATCAACTTTGTCAACAGAATGGCCTTTCTTCCCAAAGACAAAGTCCTGTCTTACCAGATGGGCTTTCAGGAATCCTACAGAAGAAACTTATTCTCAGCAAGTAAATTCCTGAAAATTATGGACTTATGGCATCCGTGGTTGTCATGATGCCACTGTCACATTTTCAAATGAGGAAAATTCAGTGGTATGTCTGGAATTGTTGGACCCAGCACTTGAATTCCTTGGAATCTCAGTTACTGGTACTGTCCTTCATCAGAGGCAAGTAATAGTTGTGGAAAACACAGTTGAATATCAACCCAGGACTTCCCTTCTTCCCTCCTGTTCCAGTGCAATTGGTCCAGACAGATTGTTCAACTTCCCTTGGGGAGCAGTGTCAATGGGAGTGCAAGTCTAGGCCATTTGGGGGGCCCTATAATGCATGAAACACATCAATATACAGGAAATATTGGCAATGATCCATGCCTTGAATGTTCTTCACAATCTGTAAACTCTGGGTCCTCTTCTACTGGTTACAGACAATATCACAGTGATGTGGTACCTCAGCAAACAATGGGGTTCAAGGTCATTCCCTCAGTGATGGTTGGCAATGATAGCCTGGAAGCTGGGCTTACATCATTTTCTGACTCTTCATGCATCATACATCCCATCAAAGCAAAATTTTATGGCAGACAGACTAAGCATATCCTAGGTAGACCTGCATGAATGGCAGCTCAAGGCAGTGGTTTTCCAGGATCTAGTCCACATGCAGAGGACACTTCAAACAGATCTGTTCATCTCCTTTCAAATGGACAGCTAGAGAAATTCTCTTCCACACATCCTTGTAGCTATCCTTGGAGGACAGATACATTCTCATCCGCTTGGACATAATGCTTTTGTATGCGGTTCCCCTCTTTCCACTGATTCATACAGTACTTCTGAAGATTCAGAAACAAGTGCCAGAAACCATTGTGATGAGCCCCTATTGTCTTAGGCAATCCTAGCTCTCCCTTCTAATGATATTGGGTAAGGTAATTACCACAGACTTCCTTGCAACCTAGATCTGATCACACAGTCTCAGGGGTTCACCCCACTTTGGAGCAACTACAACTTAAATCCTGGATGATTCAACCCTACCTCCATTTAAGGACTTGTTTTATGAGGATGTGCAGCAGGTGTTAAATAGGGATGGAAAACTGCTACTAGAAAATCTGATGTTTACAAATGGATGAGGTTTTCTAAGTGGTATCTAAATGGGAAAAGATGATCCCTTGAAGTTCCTTTAGGATAGCTTATCATATGTGCCCATTAAGGTGCATTTAGAGGCCATCTCTGCTAGTCTGCTAACGGATCCCTCTCTTTCTTCTTTCTTCTTCTCTTTTGGTAAAACAGTTCATGAAATGAGTATTGCATATGTGATACCCTCACAACTAAATTCCTCCTTTGTGAAATCTCAACTTCATTCTGGAAAAATTGTCCTTACCATCTTTCAAATCTGCCATTCAAGATGACCTGAAGTTCTTAATGTAGAAATCAATTTTGCTTATTGCTCTGACATCTGCAAGGCAAGTATCTGAGCTGCAGGATCTCATAATAGGACAATGTTACTTGATTTCACACAGATATAGGGTTGCATTACACATTAATCTGATTTCAATTCCAACCGTTGTCTCAGAATTCACACTTTCTCTGTCTATTAACCTCCCTGTATTCTTTCCAGGGCCTAAAAATAAGGAAGAGAGGATACTTCATACTTTGGATATGGATTGGCAGGTCAGGTAAACCTTGACAGAATGAAACCCTTTAAGAAGGCTGAAAAGTATTTTATTTCCTGCACAAGGGCAAAGAATGATCAACCTGTGTGTAAGCAAACCATCACATGATGCTTGTCTACTATTTTTTTTTTTTTTTTTTTGTTAAACTCACCATGGTAAGGTGAATCTGGGCAAGGTAAAGGCACATTCCACCACGGCCATTTCCTCTTGAGTGGCTTATTGGAAAGGGGTGGACTCTTGAAGTATTGTACAGGCAGCAACCTGGTCCTCTGTCCATACCTTTATGAAGCACTACAAGATGGATGCTTTCTCGACCATTGTCCTTCCTCGCCACCGGTTGAGTAAGCTTTGGGAATGTACCTATATGACAGTAACTCCATATGACTGTTGAACATGGTACAATTGCAGAATTCTGAATTAAATGTAACAGTAGATGCAGAACACACTACCTTACTGACAGCACTGACCCAGCATCCCCATTTTTGGATGTAAAAAGTTTGGCGTTGGAGATGCTGTCGAGTTCTGCTCAGTGGACTTTAGCTAGAAAATCTGTGCCAGCCTTTCCCAGGTGTGTGTGAGTGTGTGTGTGTGTGTGTGTGTGTGTGTGTGTGTGTGTGTGTGTGTGTGTGTGTGTGTGTGTGTGTGTGTGTGTGTGTGTGTGTGTGTGTGTGTGTGTGTGTGTGTGTGTGTGTGTGTGTGTGTGTGTGTGTGTGTGGTGTGTGTGTGTTTGATTTTTGGTTTGGAACAGTAAATGTTCACAAGCTTGTGGTTTCATCTTGTCCACCTTCTGGACATTAGAAAACTGGAAGAGTCCTATCTGTCGATCTGAACTATATCATCAGTGTTATTTTCTAAATTAAGTGATCTAAGTAGTCTACTGGGATTTTTGTAGGAAAATTCATATCCATTCACTTTGAATGAACATCTGTCAAAACCAGCAACATTTCCCAGTGAATCCAATTTTATGGGAGTGAAGGTACATTCAATCTTCAATTACTTTTTGCATTTTATTTGTACACATCTTTATTTTATTTCCATATTTAGATCAATGGAGGTCACACTGATATTCCTGTATGAGGTGGGTGCAGCATTTTCATTATTACTGAATGACACTGCAGATGCATGATAGCGCTAGAGCTTAATAATAAACAGCAAGCCATAACAACTTAACGGTGCTCTTTTGGATTACTAAGGCATATGCCAGGGCTCATTAACTGCAAGCAAGTCATTCAATGTATTCTCATTATTTTATTCAACACAGACTGTGACACTGTTCAAGAAATTAAACACTGGTACCTAATCAGGTATGAACAAGTGTAGAGTTTTTTCTAGAAAAGCATGCCTACCTATTAATTTACTACAGCTCAGTGATGACAAAAAGAGACAATAAGCCTAAGAAGTCCATCTTTACATGAATTTAACATTCTCCCTCCCTTTTCCACCTGTCTCACCCCTTCTCTACTTGTTCCATGCCTTTTTATTATGTCCATCCTCGGCCATTTTAATAGTCTTTTCCATGGACCTGCGATCTTACCTGTGAAATGTAGTTTTGTAGAGCCTTGCACTCTGCGGTCCTTTCATTCTTTACCACCTCTGCGCTCAGAATGAGAACGCACACTGGAGAATGGAGTGTGGGAATATTCCCACAGAAATTATCTGGATAGCAAATAGCAAGGGTTTAATTACAGTCAAGGTGGTATATGAGAAGTTTCCCTGAAAATAATACACAGGATGTGAGCTGCTTGCACAGGAATGCCTAACAGAAGATGCTGGAAGCATGGAATGACTACCTGTAGAATAACATGTTTAAACAGCTAAACGTTTGGCCTGAGGGAAGCTTGTAACCTTTAACTTTCTTTTTACAAACAGACTGTATCATGGATGAGCTGTTTGGACTCTGTCTAATGTACTGTATTCTTTGCAAAGCCAGGCGTGCTGTAGTTTGATGGGGCTTAATTTGTGAAAATAAGCATATATTTTCATATCTTGCCTTCAATGTCTCTTTAAAATCAAAGTGTCTATCTATCTATCTATCTATCTATCTATCTATCTATCTATCTATCTATCTATCTATCTATCTATCTATCCAGCTATCATTTATGGATCTAGCTTTCTCTTAATTATCTTTTTCTCTTCTATGTGCCTGTCTGTCTATCTCTCTGTCTATCTATGTATTTATCTATCTAGCTAATCAGATGCTCTTCTGCAAACCCAACACTCTTATAGCACATAGGCAAAGAAATTGCAAAATCGACTAATTGAATCAGATACACACTCCCTGACAACTACATAATTAATCAAGTTCTTCATTTTTCCCAACATCTTATCTCAGTTATTCTTCTAATTATTTGCATTTATACTACTTCCAATACAGGCTTACCAAATATAGATCATAAAATAAAGTGCTTATCTACATCTTTAACCTCGTAGACAAGCTAGATTATTCACACTCTTTCCATTTTCTGTTATATGGAGATAGTCACCCAATCCTGACCCAAATGAAATAGATGTCTGCCTTCTAAATACAAGAATACTATGTAATAAAGTCAAACAACTATATGCACGGATTGCATTTTACAAGGTTGGCATCTTCACGGTTACATAAACTTAGCTAAGACCTGCATTATGTGATGAGTAAGTACACTATCCAATTCTGTATATCCAGAACAGACAGTCTAAAATAGTTGGTAATATTGCTCTACTATTTAATTTAGAACTCCAGTTCTAATATTTTATAACTATAGATTATATTCACTCTTAAAATGAATTCCTATCAAGTTCTATACATAACCACAGCCTACATTCTTCTCTCTGTTAACACCAGCAATGATACCCTTGAAGATATCTTGTCTAAGGTAACCTTCAATATCAAACAAGAAATCCTAATCTTAGGAAATGTTAATCTAGGCTGGATCCAGTTTTCCTCTCAAATCTCTTCTCACAATCACTCTACAACTGTAAATCTTTATGGTCTAACACAGTTAACAACAGAATTAATAGGAGTAGACACTATAACACTAGGAGAAAAAAGAATAGACTAGAGCCTTTCCTCGAATACATGCACATCAAACAGGGTATCCTCCTGGTTTCGATTGGTATCCATCATCCTATCTGTCTAACATGATGGCAACAGAAACTAAATAAACTATAGCTGTTACTTGGACAAGAACCACTAAAAGCTTTACCATCTCTACATTTAACTGTCTACTTCATTTTCTTGTAATTGAACTCCACTAAAATATCATTCTCGTAACAAAGCAGTATCATAATTGAATCAGATTTTTCACAGCATATCAAGCACAGTAGCTCCTCTGTGGAGGAAAAAAGTCAAACATAATCCATTTCCTCGACAAATAAGACCAACCCCCGGATTCATGAAGCTCGGCACAAGGCCGGTGTAAGGCTTGCGCCGGCAGTGCAGTGTATAACCGGCGTAGCAGTGCCACATGCATAGTAATGAGTGTGCGCCGCAACCACAACCACATGCAGAGGGCACGTGTGCGAGCCCAAGTAGGATGCGCCCGTAGGCGTGGCCAAGCCGGCAGGTGAGGAGCAACCTAAAGTGCTGACTGTCACAGGCCACCTGCAATAGTAACTGCACCAACCAGTGTCCGTGGATAATGAAACGTACACAGAGTATGCAACATAGTACCCGTCTACACAAAACGGAGAACCAAACATTAACCCACGAAGTCCAAATTGTACCCATCCAAGGAACAAAGGATACGCATAATACCGTGTCCGTCATGCAATGCACTGTCAGCAGGCATACCCAGTGAAGGTGTACCGCAGCATGTCAGCGCGCCGCACCTACACACGAGTAGCCCCATGGGCATGGTCACCAGCAGTTCCACAGTGGTAGTGAGAGTACACAGCCAGGCAGCCGTGTCTATATAACAGCCAGAAAGAAACCAGATACCCTAAACACAGACAAACATGTGCATAGCAACATGTGCTAGACCCAGCAACGTACCCGTCGCATACACATAGGATGGCGTATGCCGAAGCGGAATATCCAGAAGCAGAACCCATGCATGCAAATGTAATACACAACAGCCCCGTCATAGCACATAACCCGCACCCATGTATGACCATCCACCCAATCCAGCTAGCAGCCTTGCGCAGCTGCACACCTACACACAGTGGGTATACCCCAAATGTAGTATGAAGTATTGTCCTAGGCAGTGCCACGTGTGCAAATATGTACCCCACATGTCAAGATCCCACCTCAGGTACTGATATCCAAATGGCCGCATGTGAATGTGTCGGCAGAATGCGTACATCCTGCATGTGGTACGGACCTGTCGAAACTCCATAGGCGTTCACACGCCACGGTGTCCATAACTGTACACATCTGGACAAAGCAGTATGTGCAGCCACTGTACCAATGATTAGCTATACAGACATGTCAAACACAAGACATAGGGCGGAACATCCGCCCACCAAGCAGGACACACCAACAGGGTGCCACATGCACAGAAGGTGAAGGTGGGACATCACACGTAGATAATAGTGATGCCGTATGGCCAAACACCCACGGCCAATGCAAAGGATTGAATAACACGTATATGCCCGGATGAATGGGTATGTCATATCATGGGAATAGCCTAAGCTATCCAACATAATAGCCATGCGTACCAGATACAAACTGCCAGTAACATGCAGTAGTAATGCAGGAAGGCATACACGACTGTGGGAATATCACAGGACATATGGTAGTGCCAAGTGTCGACGCATGACACAAATGTCCAGGATGGGGCCCCCTGCAAAGAGGAACATGTGCCAACCCCACCCCCCCACTGATGTATCAGCAGTAGAAACACAACCCAAACACACACCAACACCACCGTCCATCCCACGATAGCAACGGAGGCCGGTCAAAGACCACCATGATGCATGTACAAACAGGGACACGTGTAACCGTCGCTCTGACAACCCCCCACAGGCCACCGAATAATAGTATGGACATACGCATGTAATGCTGTGAAGGATGTGTGGTAGTCCTCAGTATCACAGAGGTAGGTACACAGATACACTGTAACCAAACGTGACATATGTGCACTGTACACAGCATACCTGCAGGTAATACATAGTTCAATCATGTGCCACATAAATATCCACGTACGAATAAGGACAGAGGATAGACAAGTGTGAATGGGACAAACGCAGAACATGGCATATGTATGGTAACCGGCACCACCCACAGCATTGTATGCCAATAGCAGAAGCTATTGTAGGTTGTCCAAACACACGTGTCCGTACACACGGAATACCATAGCAATAACCCACACCCAGATGTGGGTAATGCTAGATATACCCACGGTAGACGTGGTGTGGTCCCGAGGCAGATGCCCGAGGGACCACACAAAGGCAACCGTGGGTAAATACAGCAGTACCCACACCCAGACGTGGGTCATTGCTAGTATGCCATATCATCTAGGGAAAGAAACCATATATTCCCAGACATAATGGCACAGCATAATGCCTGTCCGCCGCCCATCCACAGACATACTGCACCCGCGGCAGTGTGGACGTACTGCGCGAGATGTCCGTTGCCAATGTCGACACTGTCTCGCTATGTGAAACAAAGTCAACATAGCGATTCAATACAAAACAGCGACAGAGAGCCCGATGTCCCCATTGCTGTGCTGTTCAACCTGTTCCGCCATGTTAAATGTGTGTAGCAGAGCGGGACTGCCCCAAAGTAAGCAACGGACATGTCCGTGGCTCAGTGAAATGTGAAACCCATGTAACATAGCGAGACAGGTTATAAATACCGAGGTATAGTAATGGAAATAGGTCCGGTCGACCAGACCGTGTGCAATTACTATAACACGATCTACAACGGGCACGCCGGCCAATCAGCGCGCACGGTTAGGAATAATGGGGGGGGATATGGTATCATAGACACGGACAAACCGTGCCCATGTGACTCGTCTGACATTCGTACACAGTCAGAGCAGTTCTGTACACTAGGCGGACAAGACCAAACCCAAAGCACCACAGGAACACCCTGACAATCGAAGGCCTGTATGCGTAGGGGCTATAAGCCCCCGTGATCCGAATATCCCTGCGGTCACGACATATGCATCCTGGGCCATGAGCGGTAGGGAATAAGGAATGTGTAACATGTAGTACCGCACTTTTCCCAGCAGGAGAATGGATGCCTGTGACGTACGTGAGTGCGGGGGTGGGGTGGGGTGGGGGGTATGTTAATGTAGCTAAGTACCATGGGTATGCATATAAATGAGACAGAACAGCTAACGTGTAGTGGTCACAGCAACCAGCAAACGTGAATGCAGTCCCGTTTGAATTACAACTATAGAACATATAAATGTGAACGTGTACATAATGCGTCCTTGCCACAAAGACAGTTACATGTGTAAAGGTGAAAGTGTGTTCCGCACATGTCCGTCAACCGGATCAGAGATATGTTACCGGAACAGTCACAACTAATACAGACCACATAACCACACAGACCCAGTAAACATATGTAACCAGAATACGGATATGCATGTGCGCCTGCGCGTAACCCACAATTAGGAAATGCAAGTGCGCGTGTGCGTGTGTGATCCGCTCACAGCAGGGTAAGTTAATGCTGTGTCCTCCACGTTAGTTATACATGTCTCAAAGCTGTCAGCCTCTGAAAGTATGGAATCGGACAATGCCATGTAAAGTACCGGTACAAATAGTGAGAAACACATGCTATGTGATAAGACAAACATAGAATGTGGATAGAATAACGTGTGTGTTAGTAGTAGGGATTGATGACGGTTATGCATCTGTAACCCGACCCACTTGTCAGAAGGTGCCACCGTACGAATTGTGTTTAGTTGGCTCACACTTGTTGACCGGGCTAGGCTAGCTGGATATATGTCCAGTGTCAGCAGAGGCCCGTGGAGAAATGCTCCACACACAATTATAGCACAACATAGCAAAGTACTCATATATGTAACCAAAAAAGAACAACAATAGAAAGTGTCCTGAAAGGACTGGTTACATACAGATCCCAGACGACAGAGAAATATATGGCCAGTGGAAGCACGTCACAATTACGGGATCAGGTCCCTATAGAATCAAGAAGGTCTCACATGACACACCAGCGAATTGCCAGATAGACACAGGTCAATGTAACATACAGCAAGATTAAGGGCCAACCAGCCGTACACCCTGCCAGAACCTGTACAGTGGAAAGGTATGGTATGGTAATAGATGTGTGTACACAGGTAATCCACAGACAGTAACAAAGCAAGGTATGAAACGAGGGGTTCACATGTATATATCTACACACAACAGTCCGACGGCCCGTATATATGACACATGGACATAGATATGTCACTCGAAAACAAGATGTAAACAACTACAGTTTATTGCATATCATAGTTATATATTTATATACAGTCATATTTATATTTAACATTGTGACTCTTATTTACATTTATATTTATACAAAATATGTATTTAATTGTACTTATTTATTCAATGATTTGGAATCTTAATACAACAATTATACACATTAATATACATAATTTTATTATCAACACACTACATTCTAAGGTTTACTCACAACAATTATCAATTATTTTTCAATTTACTGATTGTATTTACCAATATTGTATTTATATTAACACATTGTTGTTGTATTAATGTTTCCATTAAGTTATGTATGCAACACTGATTTTTATAATTCACTTTATCTTTAAGACTTGGATTACTGGCTACTTAACTATGAGCAAGTTTATTGATTAATTGTCTTTAAATTGACTCTGAAGGAAGTATATAAGGGATGACTATCTAATGTATCTTGTACTCTGATGATGTCCCATGTTAGTGGGTGAAAGCGCTCAGTATCTTTGGACTGTGGAGTGTATCGTTTTTGTCATCGTCTGTTTTGGTCTGGTTTATGTTCCTTAATGTCTTTTATGAAGATGACCAGGACTCAAGGCTTTCTGTATTTCTGCTTACTGGTACATGGATATAGATATGCCAAGTAATACATAATATGGGTAGTCAAACAGACATCTGCGAATGGGGAACATACAGCAGCAGTCAAAACCACTGGCCAGATGGTGACAGTCCAACAAGTTCTACACTTTACATATGCACACTGGTGTCCATTGTAGGACTCCAAAAATTGCTCCGTTCGCAACCCCTGCTGCGATCAATGCAAAAGAAGTGACAGCCGCGACTACGGCACAGCTAGACATATGCACCACCAGCGTGTTTAAGGTTAATGACACGTGTCCATGAAATGCAGGACATATGAACAGAAATCCCCAGATTGTTGAGTCCATAGAAGTGCGTCCGCATCCCAGTACCGCACACATGAAGGATGTGTAATGTGTACCGTCGAGGGTTGCAGCCATGGGAACCTGGGTATGCAGAAATGGGGCTCAGTGTTGTTTGGCAGAGAATCCGTTGGCCCGCCCCGTGGGAGGGATGTGGGTATAGCACATGCCTTAATCCCCACTAATGATGCAAAGCATCCACCGGATAATGCTGAAAGCAGGTGTGAAATGTGTACAGCCCTATATCAGTGTCCAGTAGGCGATTCCCATGGATGGACATGCGTACGACCAAGATGGCACCCATAACTGGAAACCTGGCGGAATTACACAGCTGCAGTAAGGCATAGCACAGGAAATACAGATAGGGACTACATTAGAAATTCCTCATACAAAGTCAGACCGTCGTGCGAATACCGGCGTACATAGCTCTCAATCTGCCATCACCAAAATGGGGATCACTCGCTTCCATAATGCGGAACAAATGGGCAACCTGTGGAACACATACTAATGGCTCACTAACAACTTCAACTAGGAAGGTCATAGGATGGTTAAACTATGCCGTTCCCACTTATAAAGAAGATCCTTTAATGAATTAATATGATTAATGTCAATTGACCATGGATTACACCTAATCAACATAAAATAACCGCTGGCACCTTATGGCACACAATCCAAAAAACACATAGGTAGATGAAACAGTCAACGTAGAAATAGTCCAGGACAGTGCCCAAATGGTATAAAAGGGTTCCTTTATTCACAAGTAAGCGCTTTCACCCGTAGGCTCCTTCAGACTTATACATAACAGAAAAGCATTCAGGATTTAAATATCCCTCCTTACATTTTCATTGGTCAATTTCTCATCAAACAATGAACAATTAACCCCAGCATATAAAGCGCAAACTCAATGTTAAATACTCACACATATATTAACATCTTTAAAAACATCTTATTAAAACATGTATTATATTATATTGTACTATGCCTAATTTTCATCAATTATAAATATAAAAATATATATAAACAATATGTATATTATATCAATGTAAAACAGTGGTAAACAACTGAAAGAGTGGACTAATAGGTGTTAAATGTATAGCTGTACCGAAACTACAGTCCTGTTATGTGGGTTTAAGCCTCCTGCTTCTCAAAAGAGGCTTAATCTGTGCTTTATCATTCAACCCTGGTGTTTGGTCAGCTCTCCACCTAATAATCCATCTCAATTCGCATTCTAAAGTATAGTTGATAAGGTCCCCCCCTCTGGGATTAAAATCTAGCTTTTGTAAAACACTGAATTTAAAAGTATGCCTAGAACCCAAATCCTTATGATGTTTGGCCAAAGCATTTGTACTCTGATGATGCCCCATGTTAGTGAGTGAAAGCGCTCAGTATGTTTGGACTGTGGAGTGTATCGTTTCTTTCATCATCTGTTTTGGTCTGGTTTATGTTCATTAAAGTCTTTTTTGAAGAAGAAGACCAGGACTCAAGGTTTGCTGTATTACCATTCTGAGAGACAGTAAGCAATTCTTACTTGACTTATATGTGTATACTAGTCAACTGGATGATAACTCACAATACATACTGGTCACTTCAGACGTAGTTAGTCTGTGTACTGTTATCCCCAATGATATAGGGATACATTTTATACAGGAATACGTACGTAATCACTCTGATTATTCATCTGAGAGAATTTATTTGTTAGCACTTTTCTTAGAAACTATTCTGTTGAATAATATCTTTATGTTTGGAGAAGAGATTCTCCTACAGAGGGATGGCGTAGCTATGGGCACTGCCTGTGCCAATAGCTACGCCAACCTAGTGATGGCCTGCTGGGAGGAAAAAGTTATTTTTAAGCTAGATCTTTTCCAGAGATGTTTAGGCATATATCGGAGGTTTGTAGATGACCTTTTTTTCATTTGGCTTAGTGATGTATATACACTCCTGGAACTCGTTGAAAGCATGAATAATTCTAATAATTTCGTGAAATTTACATTGAATTCTTCAGTGGGTGAGATTTCCTATTTAGATGTCGCCATTAATGGGCTTAGTAATGGCCTACTCAATACCTCTATACATAGGAAACTTTGCCATAGGTATACATTACTTCACAGACACAGCATGCACCCTAAGTTTGTCTTTAATAATGTGATGAAAGGACAAATAATGAGGGCATCTAGACTCAATCCAACAGCTGAAGGTTATAAGAAAGAGCTGGATGGATTGAGAGCTAAGTCCACACAAAGAGGTTATAACATAGAGATGGTTGAACAGACAATATTGGAAGTTAATGAATCAAGAGGTACAATAGCGAAACCCTATCTTTCAGAGTTTATTAGTACATCTGATATTAGTCAGACACCCACAACGGTTGACCTTAGGGCCCCCATGTTTTTCACGAAAGATGCCGTACAGTTAAAACAATTTTCGGTTAAACACTGGGATATTTTACATCTGGATAATGATATTAGTAAGATTGTAGGCCCAAGACCCAATGTATTCTTCAAGAACAAACCAAATCTCAAAGGGTAGTTATGTAAACCTAAAAACACTTTGGCAAGGAAAAGTATGGATACACCTGGAATTAACACTGTACCATGTGGTAAATGTAACCAATGTGTACATATCCAAGATGGAACTCTTTTCGTACTCCCTACCATGAAACAAACTTTTCACTTTAACACTTTAACAAATTGCAATAGTAAGAATGTTATATATCTGGCTAGATGTTTGGCATGCTCCGCATGCTATATTGGCAAAACCAATAGGTCACTGAAAGAACGTGTTAGGGAGCATGTCTATCACATCAGAATAGGCTCTGAATTTAATGCTTTGGCCAAACATCATAAGGATTTGGGTTCTAGGCATACTTTTAAATTCAGTGTTTTACAAAAGCTAGATTTTAATCCCAGAGGGGGGGGGCCTTATCAACTATACCTTAGAATGCGAATTGAGATGGATTATTAGGTGGAGAGCTGACCAAACACCAGGGTTGAATGATAAAGCACAGATTAAGCCTCTTTTGAGAAGCAGGAGGCTTAAACCCAAATAACAGGAATGTAGTTTAGGTACAGCTATACATTTAACACCTATTAGTCCACTCTTTTAGTTGTTTACCACTGTTTTACATTGATATAATATACATATTTGTTATATATATTTTTATATTTATAATTGATGAAAATTAGGCATAGTACAATATAGTATAATACATGTTTTAATAAGATGTTTTTAAAGATGTTAATATATGTGTGAGTATTTAACATTGAGTTTGCGCTTAATATGCTGAGGTTAATAGTTCATTGTTTGATGAGAAATTGACCAATGAAAATGTAAGGAGGGATATTTAAATCCTGAATGCTTTTATGTTATGTATAAGTCTGAAGAAGCCTACGGGTGAAAGCGCTTACTTGTTAATAAAGGAACCTTTATATACCATTTGGGCACTGTCCTGGACTATTTCTACGTTGACTGTTTCATCTACCTATGTGTTGTTTGGATTGTGTGCCATAAGGTACCAGCGGTTATTTTATGTTGATTGGTATGTTATATATTATTATTTTGCTGGTTCCGTGCTCTGTCGGCTGGTTGTGTACATGTTGGTTATTTTATGGATTACACGTAAACCATTCCTAACACTGAATGTGTAACAGACCCTTCCAATGTGGAACTCTGAGGGAGTCCGAGGAGCATGACCCATCGAAGACCCCAAATGAGGTACGTCCCTCATAACCAGGTACACTGGAGAGGTATGCTGGTGTAGCCATGAATACAGATGTTATGAGTGTCACTACCCATGCAATGGAAATAGCGATCCCTATCATTCACTGCACAGTCCGGAATGCTTAGGCAGCAATCAGCTAGGAAGGCACAGCACTATGTGAAACGTAACAAGGGCAATGGCCGAACATCAGGGTGTTTACACATAATGACAACAGGTCAGGGTATGCAGGAGCTACCTGTCCAGAATACATGTACTGAACCGGTGATCCTAGGCGGACAGGTGGGAAGAAAGACAGCAGGACAAATGTGCAAACATGCATATGTCCTACCCCGGTAACTGTGGATGACAACGTATGCCCCGCGAAGGTCAATGTGGAAGGTAAGCAGACACAAAGGTGACATGTCCCCCAGTGTGCCATGAAGTGTCAACATAACAAATGTCAGGCCCCCATAGCCGTACGTGAGCCCCGCCACCGACGGGAAGCGCAAATATGACGCACACATATGGTACAGGAAAGAACAAGTAGTGTGGATAAGCAGATGTAGACCTGTGTGAGGAACACAACTGTCTGCGTGGGTGTGCCATGCAAATACAAAGTAATGCCATGTGGTCTGTCATGCCGCCACACACTGTGTGTGTATTGTAGGCAGACAGTAGGCATGTTGTAGTAGTCACATACCCTGCAACTGCACAGATGTACGCAGACTGAGTAGAGGTCTGCCTCATATGTCCGCTGTGTTCCATGTAACAGTAGCAGTCCGGCGGCCACATGATATCTGATGACAGGACACAACGACAAACATGCGAGGAAGACACCACATCTGACGGAAATGCCATACGCATGCATAACATATCACTGTGCCCACTATCAATGTTTCCAAGAGAAACATGACATGACTGGTCCTGAGTGTCCCACTATCTCCTAAGGCCGTGTCCAGATATACGTCCCCTGAGGTGGAGTGCTATGAACAGACACAGATACATGTGTGTGGAAACACTAGGATCCACTCCAAAATGATGGGATGTGCTCATAGTCGGCCTTAGGCATAGGCCAACCCGGCGGCTGCCTAGGGCGCCGCACTAGCAGGGCCACCTTTCCAGTAGTTATGTCATGTAGGTACACCAGGATGGGGGCACCATGTGTTGTGGTGGTGGGCGCCATGGAGCCCTATCGCCTAGGGCAGCGGTTGATCTAAGGCCACTCCCGTGCTGCCATAGGAGGGGTAGTACGGTCCGCAGGTATGTGCTGAAGTGCACATGAAACAGCGGTCTACAAGGATTACCCATAGTGGCGACACCTGCACAGACGGCTATAGCGGGACATACACACGACCATGCACACAGCTCAGATAGACATACACACACCATAAACAGTTCATGATACACAAGGTTTATGGCGTGTACGGGTACAGTGTCAGTACAGCAAGGATAGCTGTCTGCCACGATATCCAGCAGATGTCTCTAGGGCGTGCCGGAATACGGACGTTGCATGGACAATGAGTGGATATGCATCGTACCACAGTTGTATGTGTCAGCCATGCAAATATGCGATACATGGGACAGACAGCTGTCCATGCAAGAGCAGCGCTATGGGCATAACATATGTATGTATATATACATCGAGAGAGATACAGACGGACACATGTGGCAAGGCCGGGAGTGTAACGTACACAGCACCACCCCACCACACCACAGCAGTGCGCACATGGAGAACACGCTACGGAGGTCGCCAACCACAGCAGGCACACAGGCAGTCCACGAGCCGCGTCTCAACATCCACAAACACAGAGATGTTGGCAGGATATAAGTGTTCTGCGGAACCTCTAAAGCCATAACCTATGAACCCATGCAGCTGGGAGCATAGACACACACACACACAGCTGGCAGGCATGGGGATTGACCTTACCCCCACCTACCCAACCGCACGACAGTATGACACAGGTATGGAATGCACTACGTGGACCACTGAACACAGCACCGTCAGAGGCATACGTCTAGGTGGGTGACAACATCCGTAAAGGAATAGACGCCGATAGCCAAGGTATGTGTTGCGAAGCGTCTAAAAGAACTACTCTCTCCAGGGGCAGCTGAAAACACACACACACACAGGGAAGGGCCGGGAGTTGAACCTACGCCTACCTACATAAACACACTACAGCATGATGCATCTACAGAACGCGCTACCGAGATTACTGAGCACAGCGCTGTCAGAGGCATACTTCTAGGTGGGTGACATCATCCGTAAAGGAATAGATGGCAATAGCCAAGGTATGTGTTGCGAAGCATCTAAAAGCATGACCATCTCCAGAGGCAGCTGGAAACACACACACACACACGGGGAAGGGCTGGGAGTTGAACCTATGCCTACCTACATGAACACACTACAGCATGAGGCATTTACAGAACGCGCTACCAAGATTAATGAGCACAGTGCTGTCAGAGGCATACTTCTAGGCGGGTGACATCATCCGTAAAGGAATAGCTGACAATAGCCAAGGTATGTGTTGCGAAGCGTCTAAAAGCATGACCATCTCCAGATGCAGCTGGAAACACACACACACACACACACACACACACGGGGAAGGGCCGGGAGTTGAACCTATGCCTACCTACATGAACACACTACAGCATGATGCATTTACAGAACGCGCTACCGAGATTACTGAGCACAGCGCTGTCAGAGGCATACTTCTAGGCGGGTGACATTATCCGTAAAGGAATAGATGCCAATAGCCAAGGTATGTGTTGCGAAGCAACGAAAAGAACTACTCTCTCCAGGGGCAGCTGGAAACACAGACACACCCCGGGAAGGGCCGGGAGTTGAACCTATGCCTACCTACATGAACACACTACAGCATGATGCATCTACAGAACGCGCTACTGAGATTACTGAGCACAAGGCTGTCAGAGGCATACTTCTAGGCGGGTGACATAATCCGTAAAGGAATAGATGGCAATAGCCAAGGTATGTGTTGCGAAGCATCTAAAAGCATGACAATCTCCAAAGGCAGCTGGAAACACACACACACACACACACACCTCACACACACGGGGAAGGGCCGGGAGTTGGACCTACGCCTACCAACATGAACACACTACAGCATGATGCATTTACAGAATGAGCTACGGAGATTACTGAACACAGCGCTGTCAGAGGCATACTTTTAGGCGGGTGACATCATCCGTAAAGGAATAGATGGCAATAGCCAAGCTATGTGTTGCGAAGCATCTAAAAGCATGACCATCTCCAGAGGCAGCTGGAAACACACACGCACACCTCACACACACACGGGGAACGGCCGGGAGTTGAACCTATGCCTACCTACATGAATACACTACAGCATGATGCATTTACAGAACGCGCTACCGAGATTACTGAGCACAGCGCTGTCAGAGGCATACTTCTAGGCGGGTTACATCATCTGTAAAGGAATAGATGCCAATAGCCAAGGTATGTGTTGCGAAGCGACGAAAAGAACTACTCTCTCCAGGGGCAGCTAGAAACACACACACACAGGAAAGGGTCGGGAGTTGAACCTACGCCTACCTACATGAACACACTACAGCATGATGTATCTACAGAACGCGCTACCAAGATTACTGAGCACAGTGCTGTCAGAGGCATACTTCTAGGTGGGTGACATCATCCGTAAAGGAATAGATGGCAATAGCCAAGGTATGTGTTGCGAAGCGTCTAAAAGCATGACCATCTCCAGAGGCAGCTGGAAACACACACACACACACCTCACACACACACGGGGAAGGGCCGGGAGTTGAACCTACGCCTACCTTCATGAACACACTACAGCATGATGCATTTACAGAACGTGCTACCGAGATTACTGAGCACAGTGCTGTCAGAGGCATACTTCTAGGCGGGTGGCATCATCCGTAAAGGAATAGATGGCAATAGCCAAGGTATGTGTTGCAAAGCGTCTAAAAGCATGACCATCTCCAGAGGCAGCTGGAAACACACACACACACACACATGGGGAAGGGCCGGGAATTGAACCTGCGCCTACGTACATGAACACACTACAGCATGATGCATTTACAGAATGCGCTACCGAGATTACTGAGCACAGCGCTGTCAGAGGCATACTTCTAGGCGGGTGATATCATCCGTAAAGGAATAGATGCCAATAGCCAAGGTATGTGTTGCGAAGCGACGAAAAGAACTACTCCCTCCAGGGGCAGCTGGAAACACACACACACACCGGGAAGGGCCGGGAGTTGAACCTACGCTTACCTACATGAACACACTACAGCATGATGCATCTACAGAACGCGCTACCGAGATTACTGAGCACAGCGCTGTCAGAGGCATACTTCTAGGCGGGTGACATCATCCGTAAAGGAATAGCTGACAATAGCCAAGGTATGTGTTGTGAAGCGTCTAAAAGCATGACCATCTCCAGAGGCAGCTGGAAACACACACACACACACACACACACACACACATGGGGAAGGGCCGGGAGTTGAACCTACGCCTACCTACATGAACACACTACAGCATGTTGTATTTACAGAACTCGCTACCGAGATTACTGAGCACAGCATTGTCAGAGGCATACTTCTAGGCGGGTGACATCATCCGTAAAGGAATAGATGCCAATAGCCAAGGTATGTGTTGCGAAGTGACTAAAAGAACTACTCTCTCCAGGGGCAGCTGGAAACACACACACACACGGGGAAGGGCCGGGAGGTGAACCTACGCCTACCTACATGAACATACTACGGCATGATGCATCTACAGAACGCGCTACCGAGATTACTGAGCACAGCACTGTCAGGAGGCATACCCCTAGGTGGGTGATATCATCTGCAGAGGCAAGGCAGCCGGTAGGGAATAAAGACAGAGTGCGCAGTCACACAGCATGTTACCATCCCAAGGTGGGCGTACAGTAACATGGTAGTGCTGCACTCGGGAATACCAACTAACTACAGAGCACAACATCACGACATGGATACGGGATGCACCACAGACAGTATACCCTATGAGAGGGCAACCGGCGTGCATGATGTAGGCAGCCATTGTGGCATATCAACCACATATGACTCACCTGGACGGCCACCATGGCTATGCAGGATGTCATTGGCCATGGCTACACGCCTAGTAGCAGACATCGGTGCCGACTGTACTGTGTTCCCCCGAATGGTGTACTGGGCATGCCCTCACACCTAGGGGTCGCGAAGGGGAAACATACATGCACACGGGGTATAACCACAGACGTGCACGGTGTGCACTGTACTGTGTGTCCATCTACACAGCTGCTTACTGGGCATGCTCACACACTTAGCATTTGCAGAGTGCAGACATGCATACACATGGGGTGGAATCATGGAAGGGCAGAGTGTGGATCGTCGTGTGTGTCCACCTACACAACAGCAACCCGGGCATGCTCACACACGTGGCGGTTGCAAAGGGGGAACATACAATCACATGGGGTATCTTCACAAACGGGCGTGGTGTGCACTGTACTGTGTGTCCATCTACACAGCTGCTTACTGGGCATGCTCACACACTTGGAATTTTCAGAGTGCAGACATGCATACACATGGGGTGGAATCATGGAAGGGCAGAGTGTGGACCGTGGTGTGGATCCACCTATGCAACAGCAACCCGGGCATGCTCACACACGTGGCGGTTGCAAAGGGGGAACATACAATCACATGGGGTATCTTCACAAACGGGCGCGGTGTGCACTGTACTGTGTGTCCATCTACACAGCTGCTTACTGGGCATGCTCACACACTTGGAATTTTCAGAGTGCAGACATGCATACACATGGGGTGGAATCATGGAAGGGCAGAGTGTGGACCGTCGTGTGTGTCCACCTACACAACAGCAACCCGGGCATGCTCACACACTTAGTATGTGCTACGCGCCATCCGGCATGCAGACGGAGTGTACACACCGCAAGTCACGGCCAGGTAAACCCGTCCACACGCACAGGGTGGACACACATGCAGTTACACGTACACACACAGATGACATCACAGGCGTCACGGGTGCAGGCCGAACATGTACACACTGCATTGAACACTGTAGCTGCCATGCCAGCACCATGTCATCGGTGCAGCAGTATGCCTCACGGTCCAGCAACAGCATGTGACATATGTCCACAGGTCTATATGGCGGTGTACACCCGTCATGCAGAGTACACATGTACTATCAATGATCCCACAGGTGTGATGTAGTCCACCCATATCAGTATACATGGACAGGCGTGCTCCACACATACCACGGCCCTGACACAGATATGACACATGACTGCAGCTGTACCACAGTGAAACAATGTCCGGATATGTCATATATGTGATTGTCTGGCTGTGTGCATGGACTGCACACAGGACACATACGAAGCCTGTGATGTACCACATGCATAACACTGGCGTACTCGGTAATACACACACGAATGGAAGGTGAACACATGTCTGTGGTATGCTCCCCCTACAGGGTGTAGCGTTGTTGACTGGGACACATACCCTTGTACAGTTTGCCTGTGACAGCTGTGATACCATACCACAGTCCATGTTCCATGTATGTCGACACACATGTCACAACGTAGCAATGCATACACACATGGCAACAGGGGATACATGTGACACGTGTACCGTGCATGGTGCAGCCATGCATGTGCAGTGTCCGATGTCCATAACACAGTTGCAACCCCCTACCACATGCATACCCATCATGGGGGCCGTCATATGGTGGCATAGTAACAGCACGCATGGCGGTATGTGTGTACATCATGTGTTTAAACACCTGTCCACATGCATGTGTGCAGGTGGTGGTCACAGGTGTGTCACACACCATCCTACCCTGCCATGTGCATACAGTCTGCTATGTCGCCGTTACATGACAGTGCTGCCATAATGCATACCCATCGGTCAGGTGTCATCGACCGTATGTCACATGGCTACTGTAACACCTACCACCTCCCAAGTGCATATATTGGCACAGCTGCCGGATACAGTGTTGGTACGCATAATGCACTAAATACCGCTGCACGCCTGCACATATCCCATATGGCGGGTGTGGCATTCCCAGAACCGACATGTGTGCAGGAATGTGTGCCCATGTATGCCACAGATCGGGGGGACTATGTCCCACGTGCCACACATCACTGTACACCATGGTAGAGATCTGTACATACCTCAGTGTGGGGTGCATGGATGTGGATGGTGCAGTACATGCAACACGTTGTCCCTCCGTCTAGACATGTGTGGTCACCACCATGTGAGTGTGTCAACATGTCTGTATGTCTGCTGCCTGGTGTGAGGGTGTATGCAGATATAGTGTTGTGAATGGACACTAACCACACAGGGTGACCATCCCGTACTGGTGCTGCATTGTACGACCCTGTCAATGCCATAGGTGTGAGCCATACTGGCCACCTGTGCAAGTCCGTCCCCTGTGACATGGCATGTGGGTGCATTGTATTGTGAGGGTGCTGACCACACAGGCAGGTGTCCCCATCTGCACACAATGGGGTGTGCGCCATAGTGGTGTACACCCTGTGATTGCGGACATATTCCTGTACCGGTACAGCGTGCACCACAGCTGACTGGTGACACCTGCGGTCAGTCACCAGCACGCTGTGTACGACACCTGCAGAATGTCACCATACCTGTACTGTGTCATGCCATGCATGTGATGTCTCTGTCCACCGTAGCCTGTGGCACCAACCACAGGCGTCAGGTGCAGTATATGTGTGGACATAGGTTCATAGGTTCATAGGTTCATACTAGGCTATCTGCCCGAGGGCATTTACAAGCCTAGCCCATAGTTTTGTGGCTTACGCCACCCCTTTAGTATGGGGAACTATACCCATTATTTTGCTGTGCCTCTGTTGAGCAGTGACACTGAGGTAATCCCTGGGGTATATCTGCGATCTCCCATCCATTGGTCAAGATTTCTCTTGAACAAGGCCAGCGAGGTGCTCTGCCTCACATATACCGGGATTTTATTCCACAGCATAGGGAGTCTTTGGGTGATGAATCTATCCCTCCAGCACGTCCTATTAATAGCCGTGTCGAGGTTTAAGTCTCCCGCCCTTGTGGCTCTGACGGATCTAGATTTTTTGAGGTGAAGCATATTCATCAAATCTGGGTTTGACATGGCCTTGTATGTTAGGCAAAGGTCACCTCTGAGCAAGCGGTGGCGACTGAATAGAGCTGGAGTTCTTTCAGTCGGGCAGCATAGGACAGATGTTTGAGACCCTTTATCCTTTTGGTGAGGAACTTTTGTGGCCTCTCCAGCTGCTGCAAGTGTCGGGTCAGATACATTCCGAATGGGGCATTGTACTCAATCATTGGTCTGATGAGTGATGAGTATAGGGAGACTATGACCTCCCTTGATCTAGATGAGAATCCCTTCATGATAAGGTGGGCAATGTAGAAGGTCTTCCTAACTACTTTAGCTACATGGGTGTCGAATGACAGACTACTATCAACCTGGGTCCCCAGGTCCCTGATAACTTCTTCTGTGCTCAGTGGATTGCCACCTATTTGGTAGCTAGGGGTAACCTTGTTTCCGAAGGGTATGACTATGCATTTTTGGCATTTAACTTTAGGCCATGGCTCTGGCACCAGTTATCCATTTCTGTGAGACCCTTCTGAAGGATATCTGTGTCAGATGTGTTTTCTACTATGGCGCCCAGTTTGCAGTCATCTGCAAACTTTGTCAGCCATAACCCTCCTGTGTTTGCTTGTACTTCGGAAAAGTAGATGCCAAACAAGAGTGGGCCCAGGACTGAGCCCTGTGGTACACCACTTGTGACAGGCTTTGAGTCTGACATGGCGTCAGCAACTCTGACCCTGTGGGTTCTGTCACTCAGCCAGTTTGCAACCCATCTTGTGATGTATGGGTTAACATTTACATGCGTCATGTACCGTGTAAACAACGTTACACTATGTCTGGCTCCGTGCTCCACAGGTTTTCATGTAGAACTTCTCTACTTGCAATCTAAACTGTCTGTTCTCTATCACAAAAGCTCAGCACATTCTCCCAAAGTATTCTTACATAGGTAAAGTACATGTATACTAGAAGGAGTACTACACTAGCTTAGTACCCGCTTCCCTATAGGTCCCTTCTGACCCAGTTACACAGCAAACACATTCACGTTCTCTGGCATGTCGAAGGGTAAATTGCTAGCGACCTTTCCTGTTCAGCTGGTGAATCTGGGCATCCTGAGGCAATGTTACAGGTGCCTCATGGACACAGACAACCCGCACCTCCCCCACAAAACAAAATAAATGTGAGAGATGCAACTATATAGCCAGACAGGAGGCTGAGCTCTCTTAACCCACGACCGGCAAGACCAGACGGGAGGAGAAGGACACCACGCACACCACAAACCCAGTGTCACATGGAACTATCACAAATGCTAAACAAACACATGAACACACAAAGACATACTCGGAGACACTGTTAAAACATGTACCAAACCTACTGAGGCCTCCAAAGCAGACACCCAAGCAACTGCCTCCACAAGACATAGGACATGCAACACATAGTTCTCAACATCAGTGTGCTAAACAGTCACAGCCCTTAAGGCCACACACAATGCCAGACACACTTGTAATAGGTGACGCCATAGTCAGACACACCGACGTCCCACCCACCAGACTGAACAAGGGAATGATCACAGTAGGCTGCCTGTCATGTTCTGGAATCTGCCACATAACACAATCACTCAGGTCACTCCGCAGCATGTACAAGTATGACGCGGTCATTGTCCATGCTGGTGTCAACGACCGGAGACATACCTCCCTGGGATACATGAAAGGAGACATAGAGGGGCTCTCAGATTGTGTAGCCCAGGCCAGCATGACCCTGACCCTGAGCAGTATCCCACCCTCATCAAGAATGATGCCACAATACAGAGTCCGAATGATCATCCTTGATAATTGGCCTGATTACCGGTGTCAGTCTGAGGGGTCCAATGTCCTCTTGCCTGGGATGACATGCTTGACACGCCACGCTCCTTTGCAAGGGACGGCTTGCACCTGTCGCCCCTGGGCTTCATGAGTTTGGCAAAGGCTCCTGCCATCCCCACAGTGCCCACTGCAGGCAAGGCTGAAATGATAAACCTACCGCCCTAGACTACAAACCTGGAAAGAACTAAGGGTAATACTGCTCAATGCCAGTAGTCTACGCCCAAGCTGCATGCCCTCAAAAGCCCTCCTCAGTATGGAGGACATCGATGTCAGTACTGTGACTGAAACCTGGTTCAGGGCTCCTGAGAGCACCCCAGCACTATCAGGTCATACCTCATATCACGCGTTCAGGACCCAAATCCGGACCGAACCACAGAAGGAGGGGGAGTCTCCATTTCCATGAAGGATACCCACACCTCCAGGTTGGCGGAAACGCACATAGCAGCGGGGACCATCCAGGTGCAATTAACCATGGGTAGGACTGCCCTACAGTTTGTAGCATGCTACAGACCACCTTCCCAAACCCAGGATACCCACACAGCCTTCCTGAAGACACTGGGGAGTATGAATGCTCTCACAACACCATCATATTGGGTGACATCAACTACCCATACATAGACCGGGAACATTACCCAGGACCCAACACCCTAGACCAAAGGTTCCAGGTGTTCATACACCCGAATGCTGTGGAACAACTATGCACCATACCCACAAGAAGAGGAACTATACTAGTCCTGATCATCACACATGGGGACGACATGCTCCACACAGGATGTACATCCCTCAACGGTGAGGACAGACCATATAGTGATCTCACTGGAGATCCGCATCCCGCCCCCAACACCGGCAAGGGAGACCACAGTGAAGACCTCTCCACAGTGAACCCCACACGTCATACGACTGGTGTGGTACCCTACAAGGCCTCCGTGCCAGTGGAAAACACAAGCCACGCTGCTGAAACCCTTACAAATGCCTTCTACGAGCACCCCCAGGAATGTCTGGATCAAGCAATCCCTAATAACATCAGGACCTTGTCCACCAAAGGCAGGCACACAGTCTGGTGGACCCCAGCCATAAACAAACCGTACAACAAGAGGAGAAAGCTACTACATGACAGAGCAATATCACTACCAGGGAAGGCATCACTGATCAATACTGGCGGTAACATACGATCACTCATACAATCATCCAAGGCCGCCTGTGGGAGAGGACTTGCAAAGGACACATAAGACAACCATAAGGCCTTCCTTAGCTATGGTAGGAACATGGGTGGAAGCTCACAGTTATGCTCGGAATTAGTCCAGAATGGTACAATGATCACTGAACCCACAGACATTGCCAACATACTGGCAGACAGGTTCCATGCATATATCTACCCTCCCTCCCCCCCCAAGAGGGGAGGTATCTATCCCACCAGAGTCCAGCCTCCCAAACATCTCGAATGCCCAGGTGAGAGCTGCTCTCTCTAAAGCGGAGAACACAGCATCAATGGGACTGGACGATGTCCCCGTCTGTGTGCTACACAACCTCAATGAGGACCTCAACCCGCACATAAGGCTGCTGTTTAATCTTAGCCTTACTACAGGTTACGTACCCGATGGATGGCATATGGCAACTGTGGTCCCACTCCACCAAGGCGGTGCTCCTACGAACTCTGGACATCACCACCCTATAAGCTTGAAGAGCCTTGTCTGCAAAGCTATGGAGGGGACCATAATGGAGCCCATAAATGAAGACATTGGGGACCGACAAATACTGGAACATACCCACATCGGCTTAGTCAAGGGCAGATCCTGCCTCCTGAACCTGGTCGACCTGTTCGGAAGAGTCACTAAGGCCATTGATGGGGGTACGTCAGTTCGCACAGACTACCATGACCTGGCGACAGCGTTCGAACCAAACCCCACGCGGCATCATAGAAAAGCTCACCAGCGTAGATGTAGAGCCATATGTCACACAATGGGTTGCCAACCGGATCAAGGACAGAACCCACAGGGTTAGTGTTCCTGGTGCCATGTCAGACTCCAAGCCGGTCCCGAGTGGTGGCCCACAGGGCTCAGTCCTGGGCCCCCTCCTGTTCGGCATTCAACTTTCCGACGTGCATGCAAACATAGGGGGATTGTGGCAGACAAGGTATGCAGATGACTGCAAACCGGCCACCATAATTGACACCCCATCAGACACAGACATCCACCTGAGGTCTCATAGAAATGGATAACTGGTGCCAGAGCCATGGCCTGAAGCTACATGCCAGGGAAGGTATAGACCTACCCTTTGGGAGAGACAAGTTAACCCCGAATTACCACATAGGTGGTAATCCATTAAACACGGTTGACGTGATCAGGGACCTGGGGACCCAACTTGTCGGTAACCTCTCTTGACACTCACATTGCCAATGTGGTTGGGAAGACATTCCACATTGCCCACCTGGTCATGAAGGGATTCACATCCAGATCATGTGAGGTCATTGTACCCCTGTACTCTTCACTCATCAGACCAATGATTGGGTACAACGCCCCATTCAGAATGTACCTAACCTGACACCTGCAGCAGTTGGAAGGACCCCAAACGTTCCCCAACACAGGGATAAAGGGGCTGAAACATATGTCACACACTGCCCGACTGAGGGAACTCTGGCTATATACATTCCCATACCGTCTGCTCCGAGGTGATCTGTGCCTGACATACAAGGCCATGTCCAACCTGGGTTTCATGGACATGCTCCACCTCATAGGATCCAAACAACCACAGGCACGAGAGCAACAGACACAAACCTCAACACGGATATAAATAGGACGTGCTGGAGGGACATGTTCATCGCCCAGAGACTCCCTACACCATGGAACAGATTCCCAGCCCTTGTGAGGCAGAGCCCCTCACTGACTCTGTCCAAGAGTAATCCTGACGTGTGGATGGGAGATCGTAGGTATGCCCCAGGAATCATCTCTGTGTCACTGCTGGACAGAGGGACAGCAGACCAATGGATATAGTATCCTCATCCTAAGGGGTGGTGAAAGCCACACACACTCTGGCTAGGCTTACACATGCCGTGGGGCACATAGCCTAGTATGTACCTATGCACCTATGTACCTATGTATGTGTCCAGGCAGGTTCTTGGTACATGTGGTATGCTGATATTGCCAGATGTGCCTGTGGGTAACCCACAGCTACACGTGGGGGACTGATAACAGTGCTCCCAGTAGGCACATGCGAGTACACCATATGAGGCATACAGGTTAACAGAACCAACATGGTGCTACACATGTAACCATCACACATACCGTGTACACAGCTCAATGCATGCTGCACCTGCACTACATAGTATGTCTGCTGCATGATGACAGTACACAACCCACGTCACATACGCATCTGTCAGTTGTCATACACAACCACTGCAACATACACATCACACGCTATGTGTACACAGGTATCACATACACCTCTCACTATCTTATCCACCCTGTGCATCAGAATATATTTGCATAACCGTGCACCGATGGTGTGGATGACAGTGATGCGGCAGAGGCTTCATCATATGCACAGGGTGATTTGTCTGCCAGGGGCATAGGCTGTACCTATGGATGACATCATGTGTGTGTGTAAGGGCCGGTGCATTTACTGGGCATGACTGTGCAGAATGCATGTGGATGTGGTGGAGCCCTACAGTTGTGTCTGCCGTGTATGGGTATGTGTGTACACAGTTCAGCCATACGTGATGCCTACACGGGGTATACTTGGCAGCCCCAGACTGTACAGTGCAGGTTGTACGGCTCACTGTGTCCATCTGCGGCCACATGACCCGTGCCTTCCTGGTGTCGCACGGGCACTACCGGGTGGAGGTATGGAGTTGCCACTCTCCGATGACACATGTCCGCTGGAACCGTGTCCACGCTGGGACTGGCCAGGGCCACATCCACATGGCCTGCTGTGTCCTGGTGTGGTCGGTGTAGCACCAGCTGCACTGCTGCTGCTACCGGCACTGTGTGAGTGGGCATGAGAGGTGGCACGCACACATCGACCTACACTAGGTGTTGCTGCTGGCCTATGGCCACGTGTCCTATGCCTCACCCCTACCAGGTGTTCCAGCACAGACAGCTCACGCTCGTGGATTGACATGCCTCGGTCAAGGATTCCAACCATCTCACCTAATCACCTATCCAGTACATTAGCAATCTGCTGTTGAGCATTCGCCAATGACTGGATGTTGTCATTTAGGGAATGGATTGCGGCCCTCTGCAGCCTCTGCCCTTCTTGGTTCTGCCGTTCAGCACGTGCCTGTGCTGCCATTACAGTCTGGAACATGCATCTGGTGATACCAGCTGCTGCACCCTGTACAGCAGGTGCATGTCTGCCAGAGGTCCTCCTATGAGCAGCACCAGCCACATGCCTGTGTGGCACATCACCAGTCATTACACTGGCAACATGGTGTGTACGCGCACCTTCTGTAGCCACCACACATTCCTGCTCAATGCCAACAGATGCTGACTGTCCTTCCTCTATGGGCAACGGTGATGTGGTATGTGCCGGCATCAGAACCATGTGCGGGGATGAGGGGGACATAGGTGGGATGGTAACCGATGGCACAGCTTCTGCCCCTGACAACCCTGCCTGTACCTCATGCATATGGTCATCACCGCTAGTATCTGTGGGGACACTAGCATCAGATGGACCACAGGAGGGGAACGCACCTACACCACCTGTGAATACAAAGACATACTGTAAGGTACATTACACACACGCAGACACACACGCAGACACACACACACATGCACACGCACGCAGACACACACACACACAGACACACACACGTATGCAGACACACACACACACACACGCACGCAGACACACACACGCAGACACACACACGCAGACACACACACACGCAGACACGCAGACACACACACACGCAGAAACATCATGCATGTGATATTGCAGATGGCATGCAGCATTCCCACACCACAGCACAGAGAATGCAGGCCAGACATTAATAGTGTTAGTATGCATACTGCCCTGGGGTGCACACTACATCAAGCAGGTGTCATATCAGTAGGCATGCAGTACACACATTCATGGTAGTTTGCATGCATCACCATGATACACCATGTGGCCACAGGCAGGTTAACAGTACACATGGCTGGCGTCACTTTGACATGTACTCCGCCAACATGTGCGATAACATGTGGACATGTGACAATGGTGTCCCACCACATGCACCGCATCATACTGGGCTTCACAGTGCAGTGTTATGTGTACAGGCTACGGATAGAATGCATGGGTAACAAAGATGTCTGTGCAGGTGTGGTTGGTGTGATCCATGTACATAGCTATACAGTGGGGAGTACAGGCACTGTGCCACTGCATGGCAACAGGACACAGGTATGTTGCTGTGCGATGCATAACATGGACGCATTGCATTGCCATGTCTGCAACACAGTCATGCTGTTCCACAGCACGTATATGGTAGACATTGGTGGCACCTCCGGTGGCTGCAGACAGGCATTCTGGTTGTCTGGTGTACCACATCAAATGTACAGGTGGTCCACTACGGCTATGATCGCACTATGTGTGGACAATGTGCAACGGTGTCTATCCACTCCAGACATACTGTGTGGCAACATGCCTGTGGCTATCACCCATGGCCATGTTTGACTGGGTCATGGACAATTGTGTGTGATGGGCATCGTGTACCCATCCCTGTGGTGGCCCATGTGACATACACCCATACAAGTCGGAGGTGTCACAATCCAGAGGGCTATGCAGACAACAGTGTGGATGTTTGCTATGTCGGGCATAGGTCATGTCATGGTGTGACAATATTGCAGACAGAACACCACGGGCATGGGACATGTCGTGTGCCATGTCACAACGTGTGCACACAATGCAGGGGCATATGTCACATTGGTAACACCTGTGTGCTGCCCAGATCACAGCACACTATGTGGTACTGTGTGCGTACCACAAATGGTGTTCCGATGCATACTACATATGCATCCATTGTAGAACACCTCCACCATTGTATGCATAGCTGACTGCACATATCACACTGACAGGTACTGTGGTTTCATGCCGGTGTAGACTAATGGTTGTATCTACTGCACATGGGTGGCATGTGTGTGTCTGGTGGTGCGACCTGTATACCATGACTGGAGCAGAACCCAGGTGTGCATGTTATACCTGGCCACATGGCGAATAACTCTACACTGTAACATGCCTGTTACTAATAACAGTCTCACCTGTGACGGACCCATGGCTGTGCGACATGCCAGAGGTACCTGTATAGGGGCGACACAACAGTATAAACATTATCCATGACTGTAGCCACAGTAAGCACTGTGCACGTCACATCATGTACCTGTGTGATAGCATGTGGTATGCACACATCTGCAAACACAACGTAGCATACTGTAGTATGCGGCTTGTGTGCCCATATACCTGGCATGTGTTGGTACATTATGTGGTGTACTGTGACACCCACACCTACAGCAGATATCATACACATATGCAAGACTGACTTACCAGGCAGCTCCAGGCTCGTTGGTTGGGAGACACCCACCTCCACGATGGCAGCTAGTGTTTCTGCATGCTGTTCCCTGGGTGTCCCCAGACTGGCCAGGAGCTCCTCCGTGTGTGTGAGTGGGGGCTGGGTTGGTGGCCCACCACCTGTTCTACCTTGTTCTCTGGTGATTGCGGTGGCACGCTGTTTCACGTGCCATATTAGGTCCATGCAGTGTCGGCGTATCTGCTGGTAGGTGCGGTTGTTGCCACCCACGTCATTCACCCTCCTGCGCATATCCTGCCACAGGTCATCCCGCTGCTGCGCTTGCTGTGGAACATGGCTGAATAGCAGGTCATAGTTGTCATGGAGCAACGGTATGATTACGTCATCCTCCTGGCGGCTGAAGGCTGGCAGCCGTGAACGAGGCATTATCTGTAAGACATAATGATGGTGACAGGTCACATTTACACTGATGTACTGGCATACCGCTGGACATACATTGCTATGACATGTACGACATCTGCACAGTAATCTCTGCGATGCATCATGACACTGACACAGCTGACGTGTTGCTGTCACACCGTTAGGCAGTGGGTATCATATCATATCTGTGTGTCAACTCATCACACTGTACACACCCCATGTAGATGGTAACCTGCTGTGGACATGTGTACCTGCCTGCACCTGTGTTCATACCAGTCGGCACGTGTCCTGATGTGCGCAAAGTTCTACTGTTCACCTGGATGCTGTGTATATGTCGCTAGGCATCACAGACGCAGCCATTCTGGACGTCAGTGGTGGCACTGCACACATACACGTGGACACCTGTACATGCATGTGTTGTGCCATGTACATCTACACAGCACGGTACAGGTGTTGGACAACCTGCCACGGCTCGCCTGTATTGCACATGTGATACACATGGGACAATGTGTAATCATATGACATTAGCAGGGATGGTCATACATAGCATGTGCGCGCACGTTGTACACACCAACACACAGCACCTGTGACACCACAAGGTGCATCAGTGCCACATTACTGCTCTGAACAGTCGATAGTGCAAGTGCCATTTGGCCATCGCACCATGTATGACTGTGATGGCACGTGCAGCCTTGCTGGACAGGGCTGCATGGTATGGCAGGGTATGTCACATACATGGCACAGGGATGTGTCCCACCTGGGGGGTACTGGTATTGGGAGGGTGGCTGTCCATTCCATATGTCATTGCTATGTGTATATGGACATTACGCATGTCTATCATCATGGTGTGGACAATTGCCTTCTGCAAGGTAGGCAGCATGCTGCTTGGTGGGGGTGTGTATGGTGCATGCTGGTATCGCACATCCATGCATACACATTACCCCTGACAGGTGCTATGTGCTGTGATATTGTTCAACACAGTGCTGTATGTGCCCGCACAATGATATCCCGTGCACATGGATGGTACCCTGGCCTGACATGGGTACTACATATGTCTACATCCAGTGCCTGCTGCCACCGCCATGTTGGCGGGTGCACCACACAGCACCATCCCTCCCACAGGGACTGTGGTGTTGGGCACAGCATAGGTATCCATTTATGGGGACAGGGATGTTCACATAGCGGGGGCACTGATGGTATCATCCATCAGACCATACACGTATGACGCACACCTCACACACCCAGCCCATTCAGTATGTTGTTCGCAACACTGACACAGCTATACTGCTAGGCCAGGGACATTCCCAGCCGTACATACACAGATGCATGAACATCTGTCTGTGGCATGGGCTACACTGACGGTGGGGTTCAACACATACCGTGTTTGACTGTGGCTGGCACAGATGTTCTGTGCACATGTCTACACAGTAACCCTTTTCTACTGTAGCCAGCGGTGATGTGCTGTGCACATGTCAATGCTGCACATTGTGTTGGTGTCTGTCTGTCAACAGGCCAGTGGTGGATCACATAGTGATCAAATATGCATGCCGCCCTGTACAGCTGTACTGCTAACATCTCAGGTGCTAATGTGTCATGGACATGCACACCTTACCCGGACTGGTGGTAGTGGGTTGCCACCCGTACCCATCACCTCTTGTGGGTTGCTATTATCCAACACCCTATTTGTATTGTATGTTCAGGCTATGCACCTGTGTGGGACATGTGGGCATGCAATGCGCTACTGCGTACCTTTGCACCCATTGCACAACATGTCACACAGGTACACTGGCAGCCATACACTTCACAGCTTGATGACGGTACGACAGGTGTTGTACACACATAACACATATCCTGTGGGACATGGTCGTATGTACAGGCATGTCCGACAGTCACATACCACTGCTACCCCTATATGACGGATATGCAGTACATGTGGCAGTACAGCAACTGTCACATGTACTCGTGCAATGCCCCCCTACCAACATGGAGCAGTACTGCCTGTGGGGGATGTGCGTCTGCATCCATGCTGTGCCCATAGCTGACAGTTGTACATCAATACGTGCAACATACCTCATTTGGTGTTCTAACGGGTGCATGTTCAACATGGCTCCACATTGTTTGGGTCTGTCACACAGTCATTGTTGTACATGGTTTACATGCCAGCCATGGCTTACTATATGTGATTCAATGTAATTCATTGGGATACCATCATTATACATTAGAACGGCGTATTCCAGCCATCACATAGCCTTCCTAGATAACACTGTTAGCCAGCCAGTAGTAGTTGTTCTGCCATCTGCACATTAGTCACACAGTATGAGGGCGGCTGATACCCATTCTGGGGACAGGGTGCTGACAGCTGTGGATGGGTGTGATGCTGTCGACAACCATGACTGCACCTGATGGTCACATCTGGATGGGTAACATTCACAACACACACCTACCTTCACGTAGTAACACATCATCTACAACAATGGACATTCCTGCCAGAACAATGTGTGCAGTATGTCTATATGACCACTGTAGGCACGACTGGTGGCCCCCAGCATGGCAGCCAACAGCACCAGTGTATATCCCGTGGACCCATGGGTTACACCATTCACAACACACCTGTCTCGGATGACCCTGTTGTGGATCACAGTGCAGTTCCACACATCATGTTACACTAGGCATCATGCCCTGACATGTTGCAGATGTGTGAACAGCTGTGCAACTCAACATATGCACACATGACACATCACCTGGTACAATATATCTCTCATGCAACGTGTTATTGTGACCGCCCTGTGATGGCATTACACAGGCTACGTGTACTGGGGCATGCGATGGCTCACTGGTGTCATCACCCTCTGGGTGTGTGTCTAGCCAAGTGTACAGTAGGCAGTGGGCTGAACACAGGGACACTGTACATTGACCTACTGTGTCACTGCAACTGTTGCCTATGCTCATACTGTAATTGGACAGGCATGTGGTATCTGACCGCTATGACAGTCCTGGTCGACCACACTGCTGTGGCACTCATGACCTGCAGCCATCTGCCTGGGGTGTGGAGCACACATGTACATCTTCACATGCTATACTGCCTCTGTGGCGGTGTCACATAACTGTCTCCGGCAGGGCTGTAACAGGCAGGCACGGCATGGGGTCATGTGGGACAATGCTTGCATCTTCCACTGTGCTGCACACAAGCAAGGCACACACACTATTGTACCACTCACATTTCTCTGCAGTGACTGGGACATGCCTCCATGCTCTGCGCAGCACGCCTGCGAGTAGGGATTGTACACGGATCATACCTCCCAGCCACATACCTGGACTGCAACACCCACAGGTGAGGGGATCACACATCACACAGTGTTTTGCACACATCCTGGATAGTTGCCTAACACACTGCATCATAGATGCTCAATGTGCAGATACCCGTGTTTGTGACCACTAGACACATTGTAACACGCAACAGAGTTGACATTGTACACCGCAGGTTACATGCTGTCTGTGTTGTTATACTGTACATTGGGCCTCAGACAGCTGATATTGCCATGTGCTGACAGCAACCCACACTTCCCTAGAATAGACACCCATGTACCTACACATGCTTGAGGCATGCACTCCGCCCAGCTGGCTGACACATTACACAACACATACCATACCTACACTACCCTCAGCATGCACAATACCTCCATGTGTCTGGTGTGTTGCACCTGGGGTTATCCCCCCTTTGGTGGATGAACACATATGCTTCACGGCCCTGCTAGCCACACCCTGGAAACACACCCATCGCAGCATACACGGAACATGTGTACTACAACCAGTACTACTGATGTCTGCTGACAGCAGTTGTTAATGGCATGACACCCCGGCAGATGGACAGTGTACATACATATGCTGACACATACCACAGTGCGCTTCTGTAGCATGTACACAATGGTAGAGACCATGCTATTCCACACAGAGACATGGTGGTACTGACCTGTTCACAGACGCCACGGTGGTGGTCATGTTCCATGCACATATGATGTACGAGCACATGTGCAGGCTGTTGCACGGTGGTGTATATTCACATGTGTGGGGTGCATCACTTGTCAGCCATGGTGGGTCCTCGAGGTCCATCACATGCTCCAAGGCTAGCTACCTAAACATGACTACCGCACATTGTGGTGTGGGGCCTCAGGCAGTGTGGTGGTATGTCTGTATTGTTTGGCTACATCCGCATTCAATGTCACATACAATAGTCACCCAGGCATTGCAGACCGAGATAATGTTGGCAACGTGCCAGGCAATGGTGTACTTACCAACAACACACACTCTCACTCACTACAGGGTCGCAATCCATACATGGACATCATAGTGTCCCTGTGGACACATACATGGTACTGACATGCACACGTTATGTCCTGGGACACTGGCCCGATGTCACCTTCCGATGTCCCTGGCTGTTATGTCCCACCAACCTGTTTGGTATATGTCTCCGCACCAGCCCGCTATATTCACTGCTAGCCTGTTGTCGGACATTGTGTACCCTGACCACCGCGCAGCGGCATCTCTCGCACTACCCATGGGTGGCACTGCGTTGCACATGTGGGACTGCAGTCATACACCCATGAATGGACCGTTCTGAATGGCACTGGGGCACATCCTCACGAACGTGCTTCCCGCACACATTGATGGCCTTCATGCCTTTCCTGGCACCCTTGTTGGGCTTGTGTGTGCCACAGCACGCCACATACACATGCTGGCCACCTGTCATACCGTTGCATGGGCGGTTGGGGTGGTACAGAGGCCAACACATCAGACGTTGTCCTCACATTGCCCTTCAGCACCATTCCACGTTCAGGTATTGGCAACGTACACATCCACCTGCACATCATACCCTGTGTCTCAGGATGTTATGCTATATGACTCGTGGACAGGACACACAGTGGTGCAAGCATATCATAGTACCTACTACATGTCAGGTACATATGGCATTACACAGTCCTCAGTCATGGGGCCCCTCATGTTCACTATTTGCTTACATACACAACATGCTGTCACAGAGTACTGTCCATGCCTAGATATCCCACGCCTACATACCTGGCGCTATTATTGTTCCACCAGCTCATACCGATACCGACCATACGGGTGTCAGTGTGGCAGATACATCATATGAGTGTCATGGCATCAGGATGCATGACACATGGTGCATGCACATCACCTTTGCATAGCAACATTCACCCACTGACTATCACATGGATACTGGCCCCGTACATACATATCACATTGTACATGGTTGCTGTACACACATATGCCCCACACGGTCCTGTGGTTACCGTATTCCACTGTGGCATGGATACACTTCTGCAGGGCCACACCTATCTGTACTGTGTGTGATGCTGGTACATAGGTAGCCATTGTACCTGTGGCATACACACATCTACACACGGTCAAGGGTACAATACCACATTTATGGTGTACCTTCCACAACAGCTACAACTTTACATGGCACAGCATTGTCATGCCACGATGTGTACCAGGCTCGGACGGTTTACATATGCGGTTGACATACGGAAAACACATCTATACACATCTGCATACCACATACACAGGGGTGTCTTCTGCTCTGACACAGACCATGTCCTCTGCATTACTGATGCATATACTCCTCATACATGACATTTGCGGTGGGCAGTGTGAACGGACTGCTCATGGATATGTGCACACATGCCACACTGCATGGGCTGGGCTTCTGTGTTACTTCTGCAGACACAACACACACCATGCTGTGGAACATAGGTCCTGTGCACATCCCACAGGGACACACAGTGGCACTGTTCATGTGATACCTCCCTTGCTGTTTGGGTGACACGTAGTCATGGTACCACCACAGCAGCGGTACTGTGTAGACATGCAGTTGACACCCGCCTCTGCTGTTCACAGGACACTACCATGGGGAGGTGACACTACTGTGTACACTGCACATGTGCTTACACATGGACCTGCCAGACTTCATTGTTGCCCACGGTGCACCTGCTACAGATCCTTTGGGCATGGTTACTTGGTGTCCCTTCCATTTCAGCTGGCTATGATGCTACTACTCTGTCCCATACCTACAGGCCATATGTATCCTGTTATTGTACATACCAATAGGCGATACCTCTGTTATGCATGATATGCCTGTGATACTGTGTATAATGTCTGTCATATCCACCCTGACAGCTTTACATTACACATAGTTGACATAGTATCCCCTACTGCAGGGCATACGTGCATGTCAGACGCACATTATGTATGACATCGACGGTATATGCCCATACACATGTGTGCTGTGACAGTATACATACATGTCCTATCCCCTGCTATGGCACTTCCTTGTTGGACATCCACTGCCAGCATCGGTGTGTGGTCTGGCATTGTTCTCTCTAATGCCCCCCTGTGGCAGCCCTTGTGGTGTCTCGGCTGTGTACATGATGTCCCACTGCTGTGCACACGGTGTCCACAGTCGTTGGTATGCTCAGCAGGATAGCACTACATAACCACCTTTCACCACTCTCTGCATTATGGACAAGTGTCATTACTTACAAACACCATTCCCATACAGTACAGCTTCGTCATACACATCATGCGTTACACACCCGTACATATCGTGTGTTCTACATACCTTGTCGGTGTTTCGTTCTGTGTTTCGTTCTGTGTATCGGTTTTCCTTTTTATTTTGCTTTTGGTTGTACACTGCTGGTTCGATATGAGCATACGGTTTGAATATCCTGGGAGTCATCCTTATATCCGTCGATACCTGCAACATGTGGGTTCATCCCACCAATTGCTGTTCCTCAGTGAGTAATTGTGTGCATATCACCTGTGCATCTACTCCATTCGGAAATTACGCGTTGTAACTGGGGTATGGTTGGATTCCTCACCTGGGCGTTGGCTATTTGCCCTACCTTTGTGGAGATGGTCTGTATTGTGTTATGTTATGTGTGACTGCAGCCGTTATGTGTGGCGACAGATAATTTTCGCAGTGATGTTAGCCATGGATTGTGTGTGTAGGGTATAGTATTTGGTTCGACATGCGGGTGTCCCTGTCCTGATGATGTCTGTTGATGGCGTATTGCATTCGGATGTGTAACATGACTGTTGTATTCCTTTAAACAATGCATGCAAGTATTAATCCACCTTTGATTGTGTTTCCCACGCGAGTTGTTGCGGCTATGCAGATGTCATTGACTGCCTGTATGTTTGTGCTGCTATTACGGTTTGTATTCCTTTAATATGTACGGTGGGGGATATCGGAGGTTGTAGGTGACAGATACGGGTTGTGGGCCTTGCATCTCTACATACACAGTATGGCTGTCTGTGTGCTCCATCCCTGCCTGGAGAGTTGACAGTTAATTGTCTTTTGGTATGGGATTGTAGGTTGTGTTGTTGTCATGTGGTGTTGGTATCGCCTGCGTGTGTGCTTGATGCATGTATTCCTCCATCACATCTGTGGTATATCAGCGGTTGTTTGTACGTGATGACTGTCCCTTGTCATTCTGTCCCAGATATTTACAGTCATTGTGGTCCTGTTGTTGGGATGGCCTGTTTGCCAGTGGTTGCCACCTATTCAGATGGGGATTGCTTGTTTGACACTTGTAGAACACACAGCGGTGTTTACGGGCTGATACGTGGCCACGGTCAGGACTGGGGTAGCACATACGTATTTCCGCGGTACATACCTATTGCTGTGTGACTTTGCCAATGTATCATTTTGCAATTAGCATATCGGTGTCATACATACGGGCATGAGTAGTACATACGTCCTTTCCATTTCCTGTGGGGTATATTCCTGTGCTACAATCTGGGATATTGTCACTTTGTATCGTTCTACGTCACAGCACGCCTAGCCAGGCTGGGGCTCTCACTACTACTTTGGGACTACTGGTGTACATATGCCTGTGGCTAGTGTACCGTATGCCTACACATATTATTCCACTCTGCCTCTAACATGGCACCAACATACACATATTACGGAGACACACACATTACACTCACACAGCAACACACACAGCACCCTCACCGCACACATACACATACTATGGCACTCACGGGGACAGTTGCACACAGTACCTGCGTGGGCCGCGACACCGGCGGCGGTGTCTACCTCTCCCCTCATATCATCATACTATTACCCGCGCATGTACTGTTACAGTATTGTGGTCTGGCGATCTTTCCGCCTCGCGGTTATGCATTTCGGTATGTTGCCCGTTCCATGGTTGGCGGTATCCTCTTCTGTTGATCCTCCCGGATGCTCAGGTTGTCATTTTACTATGTATACTATGTACAGATATCGCGTGTTACATCTCAGTCACCTTACATCCCTCTGATTCCCTGTCTTAACTGTAGTACTTATATGTATATGTGTACATATATTTCTATATATGTAATTATATCTATCTACATATATGTATATACATATATATATATATATGTTTATATGTATACACCTTGCGGTGAACGTGGCAGCATACAGCAATGCCATCTGCTGTAGGACCCGTGTACTGTTCAGGTGTTGGCGTTCCATGCTCCACTGGCTGTTGGGTGTACAGTGTTTGGGGGCTGCCTATGTTGGAGTCACACATGGGGCCACCCATACGGTAGACTTTACGGGTGGTCATGTTTGTGTGCCGTCCATTTCACTGTGTGTGCAGGTAGGGAGGTGTCAGTCCATGGGGCCTACGCTGTCAGAGTATGTGCTATACGTTCCCTCTTTGCCAGGGCATAGGCATATTGGGTACGCCTCTGTCTGCCTACTGGGGCTGGCACAGTGTGTTCCTGGTCCTGAACCCTCTGTGCCTGGACTGGCCTTGGCAGTTGTGGTGGGCTTTGTGGCCCTTCACCGTTATGTCCCTGCAGCAGCTGCTTCCACAGGATCATATTATGTAGCATGGCACATACTATGAATATGTGGGCACATGTGCCTGGAGAGTACTGCAGGGCTCCACCAGATGTATCCAAGCACCGGAACCATGATTTCAGCATCCCAAACACACGCTCTATGATTATTCTGGTTTGTGCGTGTGCCTCATTATGGCGTTCTTGCATGTGTGTGTGTGTGCATTTCTGATGGGAGTCATCATCCACGGCTCCAGTGCATAGCCAGCATCCCCCACAAGGTGGCCTTGTGGGATGTCCCCCCTGGCGAATACCTGGTACAGCTGTGAGGCATGCCAGATATGGGAGTCGTGGTAGCTTCCGGGGCTGCCAGCACACACATCCATGATAATGCCCTGAGCATTGCACATGACCTGGCAATTGATGGAGGGGAATCCCTTGCGGTTTATGTAGCATCTACCCTGCTCCCCAGGTGGTGACTTGATTTGTATGTGCGTACAATCTATCGCACCCAGTACCTCCGGGTATTGTGCCACACGGTGGAATTGGCGCATATTGCTAGCCAAATCCTCCTGAGATCTGGGGAAGTATATATGCTCATTGGCATGTGGTAACATGGCATCCAGAAACTGGTGTAGTACCCTGGATGCTGATGCCTGTGAGATGCCCATTATATCCCCAGTTGGCCTTTGAAAGGTACCTGTGGCCAGTATTCACAAGCTTACACATACCTTTGTGTCCACTGGGATGGGTTCCCCTCTGTTGTTTCTTGTTCTCAGGCATGGCCGGCACAGCTCCACTATTTGCTGTAACGTGTCCCTATCCACCCTGTAACGCTCTACTATCTCCAGGTCTTGTAGCCCCTGGTAGGTTACCCTTGGTCTGAACACTCTCCTTCTCCTCCGAGGCCTACGGTAGTTGTCGGCACCCTCCTCCACAACACCATCTGTCTCTAACACATGCTGATGGATCACGGCCAAAGCAGCACCCAACATGTACATTTTAAAAGTTCCCCGTGTGTTTACACCTATGGTGCGGCGTTTGGGAATACACGGATGTGTGTTGTGTGCATTCACACTTTATACTATTGTGCTGTGCACCCGGTGATGCCATAGGGTGTGTCTGTACGGCTGTATCTGGGGGTTATCTTCCGTGTTTTACCATTGGCACTGCAACGCTGTTGCCTTTGGTGTTGCATTACTCTTGCCTGCAGTGGATTACCTTTCGACCTTCCCTTACTATATCTGCACGTTGCACCTACTATTTCCTGGCATGCATCCTGCAGAGCCCTGTCATGTGTAGGTTCTGGGACATGGCATATCGTGCGTTTTGTGTGCCGCCGCCGTTGTGCTGCCTGTCTGCTTGGCTCTGCTGTGTCAGGTCTTCACTCTTTGCAATCTGCTACCTCCCCTACTTTCTTTGCATTCATATGCCTCCCTTATCCCGTTTTGCAGGTTTCTGCATGCAGAGTTGTCAGCTGCTGCCGATTGGCCTTTGTGGGTTGATTAGTGTTGATTGCTCATTATTACTCCAATTACACTTCTTCCGCATTTCCTCATATTCTCAACATCACCTTCCTGTTTCCGATGTTGTTTGCGGGGCGAGTGTCACATGACTGGGTTAAGGGAATGTAGTCATCCTCGTGCACATGCACCTCTGCGTGCATTGTGTGCTCTCAGCTCAACTATTGCCCCACATGCCGGTCCTGCAGCTGTGATGTGCAATGTACAGCCCAGGTTTGCTGAGCTCCAATGTGCTTCCTCCTACAGTGGCACACCCCTCTGCAGGTGACATGTATTCCCTCTGAGCCACTCCTCGGTGTATTACCGCTGCGCCGTTTGGTACAGCCTTACGCCGGCGGGGGTTTTGAGATTCAGTATTATCTGCCTCAT
>NC_056737.1:1269503480-1269585980 GCF_019279795.1 Protopterus annectens
TGCCCGTTACAGTTAATTTTATTAACTGGGCATGACCAGTTTGTTACAAACAGCTACCTGAAGTACCATCAGCTGCTGTCCTGCCTCAATTGAACCATTAACCATGTGGAACTTATTTTCACTCATCAAAGTTCGATTCAATCCAATCTTTCAAACTCCTAGCAAAAGAGATATGCACTAAGCCCAAGTAATGGGGGAACAAAAAAAATAGGGACAAACCTCTAAACCTAGTTCAGATAGATAGTTGCTTAGAACCAGTAAGATAAAATGAGTTTATTCTAACATGCATTTACTGAGGTATGTGAAGTCTGCCATCAAATGCATGTCACTGCGTATTGACTTAAATCCTCAATGGTTTGCTAGAAATTCACAAATTTCAAGAAAAAAGACCAAAATATGAGGCAAAATAAGGATGAACATCTAAGCATAATTCATATAATTTCGAACTGTTAAGATAAATTGAATTAGTACCATCTTGCATTTATTGATGTACATACGGCGTGAATTAAAAATGCCTGCCACTATCTAGTGAATTTAATCTTCAAAATTATGAGGAAAAGAGCAAAATATGAGGCGACTGATTATTCTGAGAAAATCTAAACCAGTTGGAAGGCATAACCCACATGCTAGGACAACTCAGTCACTGCAAGCTTTAAATATTACTCCTACAAGCTTAGAATTAATAGGATAAATTGCACTGCAATCACATTCCACTTTATCATATGATAACCTGCATCCCTGAAAGATGTGATGTATGAAAATGAAAACCCGGCAGTAACTTCTTCTTAAACTCCCAATGGTATACCAAAAAACATACATTTTCTTATGGAAAATCAAACATCTGCAACAAGATTGGCCATTCTGCAAAAATACGGATAGTTGAGAGGCACAGATACTCTCAACACCAGGATGATGCAGTGAATGCTCCCATACAAATACCTAACCACAGCAATTTGTACCCCCACACCAATTACTGCCAACAAATATGCCAAATGTATTTCATTTATTAATTTTATTTATTTGTTACATTTGTTTACTGGGTAATGTCTGACTGGGCCAGAAGCCCATTTTCAGTGTTGACCCGATGAGAAATGCTCCTGACATACAGTGAATTCTAACAAATGCTAACAAATATAACGATATTAATAATGTTTGATAAAAACAGTGTATACTCCAAAAGCAAACAATTACTTATGGTACAGACATGAAATACAGTTTCAAAACAATGCGCTTGACCATACATATGTACAATAGGGGACATATTTTGACAGTGCCAGGAATGGAAATCCTCCTTTCAAATCTTCCTTTCAGCAAGCCCTGCAGTACTTCAGCAATATATTCAAAAACTTTACTTCCTCATGTCCACTTTCCCTTCATGAAGTAACTAACCAGCTCACTACTAGGGCCCAGACCTCCTACGAAGTATATCCAAAAAGGAAGACAGTCACCTACCAAAAAATCCTCACAAGCACAGCACCATGCACCAATGAAAGTTCTAACTGTTCCATAGGTTCATAGGTTCATAGGTTATACTAGGCTATCTGCCCTAAGGCATTTGTAAGCCTAGCCCAAATTTTTGTGGCTTACGCCACCCCTTATATGAAAAAATATTGTGCCCATTAGTTTGTTGTGCCTCTGTCCAGCAGTGACACAGAGATGATTCCCAGGGTAAACCTACGATCTCCCATCCACAGGTCAAGATTTCTCTTGAACAGAGCCAGCGAGGTGCTCTGCCTCACATGGACTGGGATTTTATTCCACAGCATAGGGAGTCTCTGAGTGATAAATCTATCCCTCCAGCATGTCCTATTTATATCCGTGCTAAGGTTTAAGTCTCTTGCTCTAGTGGTTTTGGTGGATTTGGACTTTTTGAGGTGGAGCATGTCCATTAATTCGGTTGGACATGGCCTTGTATGTCAGGCACATGTCACCTCTAAGCAGACGGTATGCGACTGAATAGAGCTGGAGTTTCTTCAATCTGGCAGCATATGACAGATTTTGGAGTCCCTTTATCCTTTTGGTGAGGAACTTTTGGGGTCTCTCCAATTGCTGCAGATGTCGGGTGAGATACATCCCGAATGGGGCATTGTACTCAATCATTGGTCTGATAAGTGAAGAGTACAGGGGAACAATGACCTCACTAGATCTGGATGTGAATCCCTTCATGATCAGGTGGGCAATGTAGAAGGTCTTTCTAACCACTTTAGCAACGTGAGTGTCAAAAGGAAGGCCACTGTCAACCTGGGTCCCCAGGTCCCTGATAACCTCTTCTGTGCTTAGTGGATTGCCACCTATATGGTAGCTTGGGGTTACCTTGTTTTTGTATGACTATACATTTTTGGCGTTTAACTTCAGGCCATGGCTCTGGCACTGGCTATCAGTTTCCGTGAGTCCATTCTGAAGGATATCCGTTTGCAGTTGTCTGCAAACTTTGTCAGCCAAAGTCCTCCCATGTTGGCCTGTACAGTAGATGCCGAACAATAGGGGCCAAGGACCGAGCCCTGTGGGACACCACTTGTGACCGGCTTGGAGTCTGACATAGCCAGCAACTCTAACCCTGTGGGTTCTGTCCTGTTTGCAACCCATCTTGTGATATATGGGTTTACATTTGGGTATTGTGTTGCAAGGTCAAGGTAGGCTGTATGGACTGCCTTTCCCTCATCAATGGCCTTGGTGACTGTTTCAAGAAGTCCAAGTTCAAAAGGCATGATCTTAAACTGGGTCAGGTCCAATGTCTGCAAGTCCCCTATATCTTTGTTTATAAGCTCCATTATGATCCTCTCCATAGCTTTGCAGACTAGACTTGTTGCTTATGGGGCAGTAATTACCAGGGTCCATAGAGGCACCGCCTTTGTGGAGTGGGACCACAGTTGCTGTACGCCACTCCTTGGGCATGTATCCTGTGGTAAGGCTGAAATTAAACAGCTGCCTTATGTGCAGGTTTAATTCCTCATTTACACCATCCGTCCCATTGATGCTGTGTTTTTAGCTTTAGAGAGAGCAGCTTTCACCTGCGCATTTGAGATGTCTGGGAGGCTACAATAGTTATCTCTCCTTTAGGGGAGAGGGGTGAAGTTTGCACTGAACCTGTCTGCCAGTATGTTGGCAATGTCTGTGGGTTCAGTGATTTTTGTATCATTTTGGACTAATTCTGAGCATATCTGGGAGTTTCCACCCAGGTTCCTAATATAGCTGAAAAAGGCCTTATGATTGTCCTTTGAATCCATGGCAATTTTTCTCTCAAAATTGGCCTTAGTTGATTTTATGAGTGCTCATATTTTTTACTAATAATGATCAGGGGTGACTTCCCTTTTAAGGATTTTGTTCTATCATGTAATAGCTTTCTCCTCTTATTGTAAAGTTTGTTAATGGCTGGGGTCCACCAGACTGGACGTTTGCCCTTTGTGGAAAGAGTCTTGGCTTTATTTGGGATTGCCTGATCCATGCAGTCCTGGAGGTGTTCATAGAAGGTGTTTGTTGTGGCTTCCACTGGCTCAGGGGCCTTGAAGGATACCACACCAGTCTTGAGTAGTGTGAAGTTTGCTTTAGAGAAGTTCTTCACTGTGGTCTTGTTTGTTTGGGGTGGGGGCGGGCTCAGTGAGATTAGGTTATGATCAGATCTCACCAATGACGGATATACTTCGTGTGGAGCATTTTGTCCCCATGTTTGTGATAATGAGATCTAGTATATTTTCTCCTCTCGTGGGAAGAGTGACTAGCTATTCCATGGCATTTGAATTTATGAACTCCAGGAACCGTTGGGCTAGAAAGTTAGGGCTTGAGTAATGTTCCCAGTCTATATTCGGTAGTTGAAGTCACCCAATATGATGGTGTTTGGAGATACATTTATACCCTCCAGTGTCTTCAGGAAGGCTGTGTGGGGTTCCTGAGTTTGAGAGGGTGGCCTGTAGCATGCTACAATTTGTAGAGCAGTTTTGCCTATGGTTAGTTGCACCTGGATGGTTTCCGAGCCGCATGCGCCCCACCAACCTGGAGGTGTGGGTATCCTTTATGAATATGGATACAGAGCCTTGAACCAGGTTTCAGTTACAGCACAGACATCGATGTTCTCCATACTGAGAAGGGCCTTGAGTGCGTGCATTTTGAGATTTAGACTTCTGGCATTGAGCAGCATTACCCTCAGTTTCTTCCCATTTTTGTTTTCTAGGGTGGTAGGTTTAGAATTTGACCCTTGCCTAAAAAAGGCACTATGGGGGTGGCAAGAGCCTTAGCCAATATCCGGAATCCCAGGTGTGACAGGTGCAAGCCGTCCCTTGCAAAGCAGCATGGCTTGTCAAGCATGTCATCCCAGGCAGACAGACACTGGATTCCCTTTGAATGACACCAGACATTAAGCCAATTGTTAAAACTGATCATCTTGTCTCTATATTGTGGCATCATTCTTGGTGAAGGAAGGATACTGCTCAGGGTCAGGGTCATACCTGCCTGGGCTACATAATCAGAGAGCTCCTCTATGTCTCTTTTCATGTAGTCCAGAGAGGTACGTCTCAGGTCGTTCACACCAGCATGGACAATGACTGTGTCATATTTGTACTTGCCATGGAGTGACCCGAGTGCTTGTGTTATGTGGCGGATTCTAGCGCCCGATAGGCAGCTTACTGTGACCCTCTCCTTTTTCAGCCAGGTGAGTGGGACGTCAGTGTGTCTGACTATGGAGTCACCTATGACAAGTATGTCTGGTGTTGTATTTGGCCTTAAGGGCTGTGACTGCTTTGCACACTGCTTTTGTGGTTTATGTGTTGCTTGTGGGGTGTCTTGACGTAGCAGTTGTTTGGGTGCCTGCAAAACAACACAGCTGCCAGGTATATCTCCAACATAACAGTAGTTCCCCCCTTATTATGAGCATTTTCTAATACTTAATTTTGCAGTCGTAAGATGGCACCCCTAGCCAGCCTACCACCCCGTCTACAACTTCACCCAACTAAGCATCCAACAACATGCATAAGGTCAGCTACACATTGAAGTAATGGGTGAGAAGTTGATGAACTGCACTATATGTAAGCTCCACAACTAACCCCTTCTGTCTGCAACACCCAGTCGATGAAGAAAAGGCCTGTACAGCCTCATTCAACAGCACCTTACTATTTCCTCTTATTTATGTGCCCAGGCCAGATAGAATATCTCCACTACCTACATTGATATGAGCTTACCTCACCCAATGAAACATTCAAAAACAGAGCCAACTTACCTGACCAATTGTTACCTTCTACAAGACCTGCTTGAATTTTCTGGGTACCTGGGCGTGACTAAAGCTGTTCTAAAGACACACTCAAACAGGCTTAACTACACTAAAACTTGGAATATAAAGCCGGAGAAAATAACTAATTTCCTGCCCTTATCCTACAACCACTAATCCTTAATCTTGTAGTAACCACTTCCAAAGTACTTCCCCTACTACCTTTTCCTTACATCCAGTCCCCTCTTCGCAACAGCCCTGCCACCTCCCAGGTTCCAGAAGTATTTATTGGCAAATAGGTCTGTAAGCAAAGCCCATTTCTCACCATTTTTTACTAATGAAAATCTTTGAATTGAGTTTTAGCAGCACAACCTTGACTAGATTTAGTAGTTATATATCAGACTGCTCTAATTCTGTCAGATGGAAGAACACTTTCTTTTCTCAGTATTATTCAATACTAAATGTCAACAAACATTTATGCTGTTAAATCTGTACAGCAAACAAAATTCTAGGAGTTATCATTGATAGCAGGCTAAATTGGGTCCATCACATTAAAGACACAGTGTTCAAAACCAACCAAGCACTTGGCGTACTATATAAAATTAAAATATTTTCTAATCCCACAGGCACAGCTGCATTCTGCTTAACCTTTGCTATTACCAGCACCTTTACTGCCCAGCATTTAAAAACACTAGTGAACAAAATGGAAATTTGATACAAACCTACAAAATAAAACCTAGCATTGTGTTGCTCTCCATGAAGCAGCATGATTAGAACTCCTGAATATCTTAACATTAAATCAACTAAAAATGGTGCACCGTATTATGTATAAAACCATGCATATCTACAAAAGTCCTGAATATCCTAACATTAAATCAACTAAACATGGTGCACAGTATTATGTATAGAACCAGGCATATCTACAAAACTCCTGAATATCTTAACATTAAATCAACTAAAAATGGTGCACAGTATTATGTATAAAACCAGGCATATCTACAAAAGTCCTGAATATCCTAACATTAAATCAACTAAAAATGGTGCACAGTATTATGTATAAAACCAGGCATATCTACAAAACTCCTGAATATCTTAGCATTAAATCAACTAAACATGGTGCACAGTATTATGTATAAAACCAGGCGTATCTACAAAACTCCTGAATATCTTAACATTAAATCAACTAAACATGGTGCACAGTATTATGTATTAAACCAGGCATATCTACAAAACTCCTGAATATCTTAACATTAAATCAACTAAAAATGGTGCACAGTATTATATTTAAAACCATGCATATCTACAAGAGGATGACACAAGTGTCCCTGAATGTCAATTGCCTGAAACACAGAATGCCGTGGAGCACAACGCTCGTCACTGTTTTCCATTGTAAGTCACTGCGGGATTGACTTGTTAGTGTACACTCGTGCTTTTTTTGTCATGGGGAAATTTTGTCCCCTTCTTTAAGTTAGTGTTCCAGTGGAGTTGGTAGCTTTCTATATATATCTGTCTCTCTATATGCAAGTTCAGGGAGTGTGGAGATCTTGTCCTGCTGCAAAACCACTAGCAAGTTAATTTTTCACCCTTCTGCATTCCAGAAATTAGTATCCTGCTATTTCACACCTGTTATATAGATCCATGCCCACTAGATTACTAAAATTCCAATTCCTAAATATATTAACAGCTATTAAACATAAAAGTCAAATTGTTCAATCACTTTATTCATTTAAAGTAGCTAAACGTTGGAACTCCCTTCCTACAGAATTACTAGGGTAACATATTTTCCTCCAACAAAATAAAAAAACGTAATTTCTTCTTGGATTTGTCAATGTATCTCATGAGCATTTCTTTATATATATATATATATATATATATATATATATATATATATATATATATATATATTTTTTTTTCTGCTTGACTTACTAACTATGGCATGAAAATGCCATTTTCCAAAACTACTCCTCTGTCTCTTACAACCTTTTCCTGTCTTCCTTCAATTTGATAAATTCCAACCTTTTTCTTTCTATCTCTAGCTCCTATTTCATTTGTCTTAATTTCCAACCACCTCCTAGTCACACACCTTCTTATAAGATACATGATTCTCCAGAATGGCCATAATTATATTGGCTAGCCTGGCTGTGTACTTGCTCATAACCTACATTTCTAGAATTATTGTACAGTAAATGTTTTTGCTATCTGAAATTGACCATCTAAACCCCTTTGAGCTTATTGCCTTTGATTAATCAGTCCCTTGGTTAATCCAATATAACATTTTAAAGAGGCTGATTGGACACTCTTAATTGGACATAGATGTAAGTTTGCATTTGTCTGTGCGATATGAGAGAACAACCACAACAGAGCAAGCCATATGACAATATGAACCTTGGCTCTAGATGATGGTCACTGTTGAAGTGACACATCACCCTGACACCATATGCAAAATAGGAAAAAGGGGATGTGGATGGATGGATGGAAGGATGTATGTTGAATATGTATTATTTCAAAGCAACTAAAATATATGTAATGTATACTAGCTAAATGCTCATGCTTTTTTGCAAACTGAACTTTTGTTTTGGTTATGGTTGTTTATATTTTGTTGTAAATTCAACTTGTATTTTCATTTTGGATTGTTTTTGTTGTTTCTTCCTTCTTGGCCCAGGTCATGGCTAAATGCATCTACTGACCAGTTCAGTTACCCAGTTAACAAATGTAATAAATACATTTCATATTACCAATTAGATTTTTTATGCTTAATAATGCAGTTTTCTGCGTGTATCTACTGCTATAGCATTAAAATGACCATTTTCCCCACTCATGGTAAGTTATTATGATTTTTAGACCCCACCCCATCACCACTGACGTTTCCTACCAGCTGAGGCCCGAGCATAGAGGATGATTTGCAGGTGGAGTTACATAAAGTTTGGCAATCCAGGGGAGTGGCGAATGCTGATTATGAGCTCTCTTCCAGTCACTTGAATGTATAAAGTTTCACTGTTGGAAGAAAAAATTAATATCGTCTAAAGATGGCAGTCACCCATTCACTCCAAAGCAAGCAGTCGTGGTACAGATAAATTCAGTGAAGATGTGAGGGTGGGGTGTGTGGTAGTGTGTGTATGTGTATCGATCTGTCTATGCATGTCTATAGGGCATGAATGACACTGCATGAAGGTATATATGAGTGTGTCTGTCTGGGTGGGGGCTACACTAGCTGTGTTAGGCAGGGGATCAAGAGTCTAGGTGTGTGTGTGTGTGTGTGTGTGTGTGTGTGTGTGTGTGTGTGTGTGTGTGTGTGTGTGTGTGTGTGTGTGTGTGTGTGTGTGTGTGTGTGTGTGTGTGTGTGTGTGTGTGTGTGTGTGAGTGTGTGTGTGTGTGTATGTGTGTGTGTGTGTGTGTGTGTGTGTGTGTGTGTGTGTGTGTGTGTGTGTGTGTGTGTGTGTGTGTGCGCATGTGTGTAAATAAGTCAGTGTCTCCATGAGATAACTGGCTATTCATTTAGCTCAAAGACCTAGATGCCAAAAGAAATCAACAAGTAATTATGGTTGGTGTAGCCACCTCTTTATTACTTGTAATAGCTGACCAGTACGAGAGAAGATGGCTGCTGATTGCTGAAGGTAACAGCGGGTGCAGTAGTCTGAATAAGAATGGACAACAGTGCATGGAAGGTAGTAGTGTATAAAAGGGCATGATAATAGGTACCTGAAAAGGTTATTAGCATAACTGAATAACTTGTACTCTCAGATCTTATTGTTGACCACAGAACTTGGAATCTGCCTTACTTGAAATATTAAATACATACGTATAATAATGAATCTAACACAAACAGATTTATACAGATTATCAGGCTGTAGTCCATAGCATTTAATCAAAAATACATATTTCAGCTGGAAAAAAGGCCAGGCGACATGAAATGTGATAGAGAGGAATTGCCCACCACTTCAGTCAGGACATCTGAGTTTTTTAGTTTTTATTATTATTATTATTATTATTATTATTATTATTATTATTATTATTATTATTTAAGCATTCTATCAGTGAATCAGGATTTGGCAAATTACAGCATAACCATTAACCAGCCAAATAAGAAATACATTGCTTACAATGAACATATAAGTACAACCAATTCTTTTTGTTTCTCAATGTAAAAAGAAATACTTAATATTGCAGGAAAAAAATCATGAATTATTCACAAAATCTCAATTAATTATGTGTATCATAAAGCAAAAATAACAATAAGCCCAAAAGAAAACACATAGCTAAATAGAGAACAAGGTGAATAAATAATACATTTAAATAAGCATTAATTTTTAACCTGGAAGTAGGCTCAGATAATTAAACCTAAGTAATGATTTTTATGTTGTGAATATATAAATGGATAAATATTAGTTTATATACATAAATATATACATAAAAGACGAGGTATAAAAATAAGTTTCCTTAGTTCAGTGCAAGTATAAAATATATTGTTTGAAGACTGCATGTATATTATTATTGATGACAGTAATTTATACTCCTGTGAAGACGTATTGTTTTCCAGTCATATAATCCACTCACAGCAAAATGTTAAGTTCTTCAAGAAATACAGTTTATGTTTTTTTTTTTAATATTTAAAATATTTTCTTTATATTACATTTTTTACAAGAAAAAATAAAAATACATTTCAATAGCAGTGATCTATCTTTATTGTGCATGGTTGTTACATCCAATATAACAGAATTATTTCTGTTTAACTATGTATTTTTACCTCCATGCCACCTGACTATTAAGCTTCCTGTATAAGTCTTTAGCCTATTTATTCTCCTGTAGTGAGTATCAGCACCACAGAGGGAAGTTCTGACTAAATGTGTTTTCATTCAGACAATGGAGGTGTTTGTGTACTCGCCGGCATTCTATCAACAATGGCATTTCTAATGACAGCCTAACCACCATCCGTGGAGACTGATGTGAGTTCCTACATCACTGCTGGGCATTCTATGCCTGTCTATATGTGTGCCTTATTCATTCCACATACTAGTGAGGGTTAACTTCACCAGCTTGGAATCACTATGGCCATGAACAAATTCTAGTGATCTCACTGCCACAAAGACCTCTGCTTACACTGTGGTGATTGGCTGACAAGAAGCCGCCTCTCTTCTGATCATTTAGGTCATAGTCAGGATTTTATCCCTGTATGACTTAGATGTGTACAACAAATGGGATGCTGGTATGTCATCTAAACCATGGCTTGTAAAAAGAAAGAGAAAGAGAGAGAGAAAGAGTAATATCTTCATCAAAAAATAGGTCCTTGCACATGCAGATGACTTGATATTTCCAAAGAAAGAGGTGAAAACGAATAGGGGAAGCATGTTCAATACAAGATGGCTTCAGGTGGATACTAATAATAGTAGATGTTAAGTTGTCAATCTCGCCTTCATTCTTGCTGGATGGGTTCAGAGCCGAACCTCGGCTCCGACTCGGCCAATACTAAAGCTCAAGAGCTAATTCCACCAGCTCGAGGCTCCCCTATATCCCATAATGCTAGGCGGTAACTACTCAGATCTCATTTGCCGCTTAGCTGACGAGGTGCTTCTTCTACCGGCTCTGGCAGGTTAGTAAGTTTTCTAATTAGAAACTTCTTTTTCAACCCCTATTTTTTTTCCTTTTATCATAGTTTTATTTGTAGTTTGACAGTAGTTTAAATCGGGTCCCCCTCTAGTGTCTAAAATCCCTTTTTATCCCCTTTTTAACCTTTAGGCCTTTGGCCTTTTCCTCTCCTTCCTCTAGTCCTTCAGTGTGACTGAATTATTTGCTTAAGGGTGTGTTTGTGTGTTGTGCTTGTGTTTTCACACTAAGTTTCGATGTCCAAAGACTCCAAGGTCTCAGGCTTCAAGAAGTGTGATTCGTGCTGTCAGAAAATGTCTCTGACAGACGGTCACACTTCTTGTGTATATTGCCTGGGACCTTTGCACCTGCAGGACTCATGTGCTGTATGTCATGCATTCAGCCCTAGAGTCCTGCAGGAACGCAAAAATAAATTGATTTTGCGTGGCTTGTTAAAGCCTGAAGGCCCCCTGACTCAGTCTGTGTCGGGGAAACCTTCTAAGACTTCCAGACCGTCGGCTCCAGTTTCTGAGCTGTCCCCTGGAAGCATTAGATCGGCTTCGACATCGGCTCCGGCTGGAGCCGATGTTTCCAAGTCTCATACTATCGCCTCGGCTCCAGCTGGAGCCGAGGTCGACAAGACTCAGTCGGCTCCGATAGGCTTATCATAGCCACCTGCTAAGAAGAGGTCTAGGTCCCCTTCCATCGGCTCCATACATTCGGTGCCGGGATCTCCTCTTCTATCAGAACGGAGTCATAGGTCTCACTCCTCTCGGTCCTCCAGGCTGTCCAACCATGATTTACAAAGGATGGTGAGTAGACTTCTCAAGTCCAAGGCACTGGCCCAAATGCTGCATAGCCTTACTCAACAGTCAGCGGCTATTTCCATCCCTGATTTTATTCCTCCTCTGACTCCATTGGTTCGGAGCCGGGGCTCATCGGAGCCATGGCTGTCGGTGCTTCGGAGCCGATACCTTCCCTTTCGGCTCCGTCGTCTGCTTCAATTTCCTCATTGGAGGGATCTCAGCGCCGGGCTTCCCTCGTCGGCTCCGAGGGGGTGAGTGGCATCGGACCCTTGTCCGACCCCGTTCTCCCTCTCGGGGCATCGGCGCTGGTGAGTTTGGCTCTGACATCAACCTCGGAGCCATCCCTGTTGATGCCGGGGGGGTCCTTGTCTCCTCGGAGCGGGGACCTCTGGCCTTGCATGATAGGGGTGCCTTTGAGGTTATGCGGAGCGTGCTAGACCCAGTGTCTACCCCACAGTCGGCTCCGTCAGCTCCTACCTCTTCAGTGCCTGCAGTGATTTCTACCCATCACCTTGTATCAGACCGCAGAGAGCCAGCTCCTCAGGTTTCCCCATTGGGAATTTCCTCCTCTTCCGAGGCCTCTCCTGATCCGATAGGAGAACCCCCTCAGAAGAGACAGTGCAAGAGGAAGCACATTAACTCCCCTGAGTCTATCACCTCTGACACTGACTTGGAGGAATCTGAGGGTTCCCCTCGATCCCCCTCTGAGGATGTCTCCTTTGCTGACATCCTTGAAATCCTGAAACAGAGGGGGAACTGGCCCGCTCTTAACCCTTCAGAGGATGAGTCAGTTTACCTTGAGGCATTTGGCTCTCGCCCTTCCACCTCCTGGGTGTCCCCTCCCTTTGACCCCCTTATGGATGTGGTGGCAAGAAAGGCTTGGACGGCCCCTGATTCAGTGGAACCCACCCCAAGGAGGCCGTCAAAATTTATTACTGCCCCTAAGGACAAGGACTTTCTATCAAAAGGTGTCTCTGTTGATGCCATGGTGGTGGCCGCAGCCACTAAGAAGGAGTTAGCTGATCCTTCGGTACCTGCCCATCCTCCTAATAAGGAGTCTAGGACCATGGACAGGTACGGTAAGCAGATGTTTTCCTCAGCGACCTTCTCAATGCGGTCGCTGAACTATTTGTGTCACTTCACCCATCTCCAGAGAGATTTGCTCAAAGATATGGGTGAGGCTATACAGGATCCAACAGCTGAGGGGTTCCAAGACAAAATGAACGCTCAGTTGGCAACTCTGAATTCGATTGTTAACTCCTCCATGCGGCTTATCTCATATGCTGCTGATGGGGCAAGTAGGGCCACAGGCACAGGTGTAGCTTTACAACATCACGCCTGGATGCGGCTTTGCAATTTTGCGGACCCTTTCAAGGCGTCCTTTACCAACTCCCCCTTTGATGGCTCAACATTGTTTGGTCCTCAGGTGAAGGATACATTGACTAGGTGCGAGGTGGAAGGTAAGACTCTCTCTGCCGTGGGAGTCCGTTTTTCTACCCCTTCTAGACCGTATCCAAAAGGTCAGGGGGGGGGATGTGGTTCCGCAAGCCTCAGGGAGTCTCATCTGACGCACAAGGTCGATTCCACTCTAGAGGCAGAAGAGGGAATAACAATAGATGCCGTCCTAGAGGCAGAGGAGGTCCGCAAAACCAGGGTAGCAGAGAAACTTTCTCTGATAAACCCTTTCAGCATCCCTGAGGAGCTGCCCAGCTGTCCACCTTCGGAAGCAGTCGGGGGAAGATTATCACTGTACCCAAAAGCCTGGCTTTCCCTCACCCAAGACAAATGGGTACAGTCAATCATATCCGAGGGTTACAAAATTCCCTTTATTCACACCCCTTCCCAACCCAAAGGATCCCTTCCAGACATTCCACCCAGTCTAAGGGAACAAGCAGCACTAGAAATATCAAAGCTGCTATCAAAAAAAGCTATCCAATCAGTCCCAGAAGACCAGCAAGGATCCGGAATCTACTCCAAATTCTTTTTGGTATCAAAAAAAACAGGGGACTGGAGACCTATACTGGATCTCAGCAAGTTAAACAATTATATCAAAAAAACAAAATTCCGGATGGTCACGCTACAGTCCATTCTACCCTTCTTGGGTCAGGACAATTGGATGTGCTCGATAGACCTTCAGGATGCGTACTACCACATCAAAATGCACAGACGCTCCAGGTGGTTTCTCCGCTTCAGGCTGGGAGCCAGTCACTACCAGTTCAGAGCCCTGCCCTTTGGTCTCACTACAGCCCCCCGAGTGTTTACCAAATGCATGGCAGTGGTCGCGGCTCACTTGAGACATCAAGGATTCCAGGTGTTTCCATATTTAGATGACTGGTTCCTTACTGCCACCACCAGACATCAACTACTTCTAGCCAGAGACTTCACCATCCAAACTTGCCAAGCTCTAGGCATTTCAATAAATTTCGAAAAATCTGCCTTGTCGCCTTGTCAATCTATTACCTTTATAGGCGCCACCTCAGATACACTTAATCTTTCCGCCAGACTTACAGACCAAAGAGTGTTAGATATCCGCAAACAAGTTTACCTTTTACTACAATGCAACAAGATCAAAGCCAGGGTGGTCTTGACGGTATTAGGACTCATGGCAGCTACAATCACCCTGCTCCCCTTAGCTCGTTTCCATATGAGAATCCTTCAATGGATGCTGTTTACTCAATGGTCCTTCCAACAGCTCCCGATGTCTCACATCATATTAATAACTCAATCATGCAAGAATCACCTGTCTTGGTGGATCACATCACCTCAAGTTCTCCAAGGCAGACCTTTCGTCCCCCCCCGGGTGCCACGGTGACAACGGACGCCTCCCTGATTGGGTGGGGGGGGGCATTATCAGGGCAGGACAGTCCAGGGCACGTGGCAACCTTTTGAGTGCCACTTGCACATAAATGTCTTAGAGATGAGAGCAGTGTTTTTAGTGTTGCAAGCCCTTCAACACTCTCTTCCCACGGGGACTATTGCAATTCAGATGGACAACATGTCCGTAGTGTGGTACATCAACAAACAGGGCGGAACCAGATCCTACCCCTTATGTCGAGAGGCACTCAGACTTTGGCAGTGGGCGATTTCTTCTCAGCGTTTTCTGATAGCAACGCACATTCCCGGGAAGTCCTACGTGATTGCGGACAAGTTGAGCAGGGCCATTCTGATGTCCCACGAGTGGTCTCTGAAGAAATCAGTGTTGGAAGAAATCTTTCAAAGATGGGGCCAGCCTTGCTGCGATCTTTTTGCTACTCCCCAAAACAGCAAGTGTCGAGACTTCTTCACTCTCTTCCCATTATCAGGCCATCCCACCAGAGACGCTCTAGTCCACGATTGGCCCCGGGGACTTCTGTATGCTTTTCCTCCCTTTCCACTGATATCTCAATTAATTCAGAAAGATATCGCCTTGAGAGTTACAATGATCCTCATTGCCCCTTACTGGCCTCGACAGATATGGTTTCCGTTCCTCCATCATTACCTATTGGAGCAGCCTTGGCATCTCGACCCGGTGCCAGATCTGTTGACCCACCAGTCGGGCCAGCTGCACCACTCCCTTCATTCTCTCAACCTCACAGCGTGGTTTCTCCAATTCCTACCCTAGCCAGGCTTCCATCAATCTCTCATTCAGTCCGGAACATCCTGATAGCCTCTCACAAATCTTTTACCAGGAAGATTTATAATAGTAAATGGAAACGTTTTTCCTTCTGGGCAGCATCAAAGAATATAGACCCCTTCACTGCACCTATCCAGTCTATCCTAGACTTTCTGGCAGAGCTCTTCCATTTAGGCTCTTCTTCTTCTACCATTAGAGTACAACTAGCTGCTATATCTAATTTTCATGTAGGAGTCTCAGACTCCAGTATCATGTCCCATAAGCTCTGCAAAGCCTTTTTAAGAGGTATTTTTCTGCTCAAGCCCCCAATCAAAGATCCCCCGCCTCAATGGGACTTGAATTTGGTTCTGACATCCTTGATCCTCCCTCCCTTCGAATCAGCGGCTTCATGCCCTCTTAAGCTGCTCTCATGGAAAACACTTTTTCTAGTAGCCATAACTTCAGCTAGAAGGGTATCTGAACTTCATGCTCTGTGCAGTCGTCCTCCTTACTTAGTTTTCTACAAAGATAGGGTGTCCCTCTGGACTAATCCGTCCTTCCTACCTAAAGTTTCCTCTGAGACAAATCTGAACCAAGCGATTGATCTCCCAGTATTCTTCCCTCACTATTCCAACAGGTCGGAACAAAAGTTACATTTTCTAGATGTTCACCGCCAACTTAGATATTATTTGGACAGGACTAAACAGTTCAGGAAATCTGATCAACTTTTCCTGTCTTATGCGGAAGGGAAATTGGGTCTTCCAGTTACTAAGGTGTCCCTTTCAAGATGGCTTACCTCTATAATTACCTTCATCTATGAAATCAGACATCAAAAACTGCCTTCAAGACCTAGAGCTCATTCAAATAGGGCATTAGCTACATCTGTAGCTTTTCAGGACAGGCTGCCCATAGATTCCATTTGCGCAGCAGCCACTTGGGCTTCTCCTCATACCTTCATTTTACATTACAAATTGGATATGGCCTCCAGAAACCGTGCCAGCTTTGGTTCCACTGTTCTCAAGAGTCTGTTCCGATAGGCCACCCGGAATAAGGTGCTAGGGACGCGGTCCCATCCAGCAAGAATGAAGGCGAGATTGACAACTTAACATTAAGAAGTTATGTACCTACCATAACGTTCCATGTTAGTTGTCTTCTTCTCGCCTTCTTTCTTGCGTCCCACCCTCCTTCCCCCTAGCCTGGACAGACCGATAGGAAATTTTGGGATCTTCCTTTGGAGTTTTCTTCCCACATGTTCTACCACCTCTATTCCCCCTTTTATATTTGTGGCAGCTTACATTCAGGTTTATATAGAGGTGGGTTCTTTTTTCTCCATACTATGGAGACCAGACCTGCTTGGTTTAGCTATCAAACAAGATCTGAGTAGTTACCGCCTAGCATTGTGGGATATAGGGGATCCTCGAGCCGGTGGAATTAGCTCTCGAGCTTTAGTATTGGCCGAGTCAGAGCCGAGGTTCGGCTCCAAACCCATCCAGCAAGAAAGAAGGCGAGAAGAAGACAACTAACATGGAACTTTATGGTAGGTACATAACTTCTTATTTCAAAGGGTCGAAATAAGTTAGAAGCAGGAAAAGGAAATAAAGGTGAGAAGTGACAACAAAGAATGTGGGCATATTTGCAAGTGAGTATTGAGGAGATGCAAATATATGCATACACACACACATATATATATATATATATATATATATATATATATATATATATATATATATATATATATATATATATACAGTATGTGTGTGGGTATATATATTATACCTGCATATATTTATATGCATGCACACATAGGGTTTGATGTGTGATTCATAAAATAACTTATTGGGTAGGTTTCTTATGAGAGCTGAAGCCACTCATCACAAGCCTAGATCACTTATCTTGCAGTACAAAATATTTCATAATATTTCATAAATCTCATAAACCAGACCTCTGTCTATCCCATTTATATGTTTTGTATGTTTTTAGTGGTTTATATGTTAGATTGGTATTTTCAATTGACTTTAGTTTTCTTATGTTAATTGCTTACATTTCTATGGAAAAAGAGTTATGTCATTTGTTCAGGATTTTATGAATGGAGAGTATCACATTTAGTTTAATCACATTGTTCTTGCCACTTGATTTTAAGAGTCCATTTGTTTGGCATATATTAACAAGCCCTGGGATTCATGAAGCTCGGCACAAGGATGGCGGTAGGCTTGCGCCGACAGTGCGGCGTGAAGATGGCGCAGTAGCGCCAAATACATATTAATGAAGGCGCGCTGCCACCACAGCCACGTGCACAGGAAAGGAGCGTGAGTGCATAGGGCATGTCGAAGTGCCGCATGGAGGCATGGAAATGCCAGCTGTCGACGTGCAACCTAAAATGCTTGAATATAACAAGTTGCAAGATAGTAATCACATCTGTCAGTGTCCGTGGATACTGAAACGTATGCAAAGCATGCAAGAAAGTTCCTGCGAACACAAAATGAAGAAGCAAACACAAATGCATGGTAGGGAATAACGGGTCCCTATCCCACGAACAAATGACATGGAAGACCATGTAGCCATAGTCCAACGCAGTGTAGATAGCTGTACCAAGTGGAAGTGAAATGCATCATATGTTAGTGAGCTGCCAGTAGGTACGTCCCGCCCAATGGTGAGGTTCACCAGCTGACCCATAATGTGAGGGAGGGTACACAGCTGGGCAGATGTGTCCATAACAAAATACACTATAAATGTACATATCTAGCAACCGTATGTCCGAATCATATCCCACAAGGCATGTAATAGCCACATACAAAAGGTATGTTCGCATTTCACATACCAAATGTGATAGGAAATAGAATAAGCATGTAAATGAAACAGAAGGAGCATATAAACAGCTACAACAATAAGGAAACATGTAGGCTGAAAGGAACAGTATTATCCGTACCGTCGACTGTGGGGACGTGTTGTCCAGTACAGCCAGATATGTGTATGGAATATATTCCATCCTGGACATAGGAAAAGGTGGCATCCTACCAATGAGTAGAACAGTCTGCCAAAATCGGGAAATCAGCGATACAAGCCGAACTTGTCAGGATGTGTCACAGTTTAACGGGTAGTACCCGGGTATATCAACCATGTAATGAAAGTTAAGTATGGGCATGTACTTATGTGCATGAGGTATAGCATGTGGAAAGCAAACATGGCAGGGTAGTCCACACAACCATACAGGTACCCGACACATGTAGGGTATTCAATGTGTTACTCTGGCCGTGTCATGGGCCAACAACCAAAGCAGTGATGTATGGGGTGTGAGGAATCTGTGTGTGTGTGGGGATGGGTAATGGTACAATCCTCCAAGGCGATACTGTGTCGTATGCAGAATAGGTGAACCGGAGGTGTATGAGGGAGCAGTGGATGAAGCTGAAAGAAACACAAACAAATGTATAAACAGCTGCAATACAACCAGACAGGCTATACTGTAGAACACAATCCCACACACATATGAATATTGAAATGTGCGATACAAATGTATAGACAAGTCACTGGCACATACCCACAGATTGGTCCTGATGGAACTGGCCATAACAAATGCAACACACCTGGATGCATAATGGACTACCCAGCATCCCCTCCACATCACACAACCCGCTCCCTTACCTGAACATCCATCAAATCCAGCCATACTTGGCCTACTGGTTTGGTGCAGCCACAACTACACATAGTGACCACTACGCATATGTAGTAGGTAGTGTCACCCTAGGCAGTTGCAGGATTGCACACTATGTATCCCTTGCATGTAAAACCCCAGCACATTTTCGTAAATGTTCAGTATTCATCTTGTTTTGGACCGGTCCAATTTTTGGGATATCCCTCATGGGATACGTAACCTGTGTAAACATTAGAATGGAAGACACGAAGTCCAGTCCTGTAGATATCTGGACACAAGTTGGAATGTGCATTAGAGGTGCACGACACTGTCCAGCCCTAAATGGTCATGCATAACCTACTACCCAGGATCAAACACCTGACCGTGATGCACGTGTCCCGACACGAATAAGCGGGAGAATATATTGCACACATCCGCATAGTGGCACATGGTATAAGGGTGATGAAGGCACTGACGTAAACAGGATACCCCTGATCCATTGTGTGAGGCACAATTAATGTGTGTGTAGGTGTGACCTGACCAACAATGGTGCAATGCCAAATGTCTTGTGACTGTAGGGAATAACTATGCACCATACTGCATGTAACAGTTGCCGAAAGCGGTCACGTCAGGATAGAATAAACGTAATTCGTACAAGAAATAGGCAAACAACAAAAGTGCCAAAGGTATAAGGCTCACAGCTAGGAAACAAATGAATGCTCTAAACCTAAACTGACCGTGGCTATGTGTTGGGCCAAACAATCTGGTGTCCGCAGTAGGGTTCTCATCTGTCCTGCTTTGCGAGGGATAGTCCATCATTGGACAGTTGTGTCCTGACAAAAGACATTGCAAATGGCAAATGTCCTGGGATTGTAGGACATAATCGTGTCCCATATGTTATGTAATAGTAGCAGAAAATAATTATTGCAGTATCTACAATACCTAAATGTTACAAGAAACAGAATAAGCAAATAAACCGCTACAACAATAGGCTTTAATGTAGGCAAATAAGTAAAGTTCTATCTGTTGTACTGACCATGGGTATGTGTCGGCTTGTAAAACCTGGTGTGTTCCGAAAATGTCCCATCTTGGCCATTTGAAAAGTTGCCAACCCTAATCAGTGGAATACAGCACACCCGTACATATGACAATGTCAATGATACCAATGCTCAAAGCATTCGCACAATAACTGGCCAGACCCTTAAAAACTCACAAAGACAGTGCCCTTTGGGGGAAAGGTGTTGAATGAGAATGACTACTTACAACAATGAAGAGTACTAGATGCATTTAACTGCAGACAATTAGTAGTATTACGAATCTGTCAACATGTTCCAAGTTAATAGTACTAATATGGTAGAAGTGTCTGTGATTGTCCCTGAGTTGTCATAGCCTTGTCACTGTCACTGTAGACACGAGTCCCCGAGTATCAGAGAGGTCCGTACACAGAAGTAGACCAACCAACTGTCCCAGCTGTTGACAACACTATTGCATACCTGTAGTGATTTCAAAACAGATGTCCAGAATAATATTAATTGTATGTATAAATGAATGAAATAGTCAAATGGGAAGGGAACCCCCCCCCACCCAACCTGCATTATGTAGTAGAACCACTCCCCGCCCTAAATTATGTAGCACCAACCCAATAATGTGGTCAGAGGTGCCCAAACACCTGCGTCTGTAAACACAGGTAGAATGTTAAACTCTAGACTAACTCTGTCCATGTGCTACGTCTGATCTTTGAACAGTGCCAGGGCAGTGCTAGTCATCAGTCGGCCGAGCCTAAACCCGGAACAGCACATGAAAACCCTGACAATCTAAAGCACGTATGTGCGAGGACTATAAGCATAGGGGTTATGAATATCCTTGGAGTGAGTAGACTCGCAGCACGGGTCCAGAGCAGTAGGAAACAGGGAATGGCCTAATTTTAGTACTGCAGTTTTCCCAGCAGGAGAATGGATGCCTGCTGTGTAAGGGAAGTGGTGAGGCATATGTCAGAGTAGCTATGAACCATAGGTATACATATAAATGAACCAGAACACCAATAGTGTAGTGGTTACAGCATCCGCCCAACGTAAAGGCATTCCCGGTGCAAGTACGACTATAGCACATATTAATTGTATAATGAATGCCTCTGTGCTGTAAAGCCAACAGTTATATTTGTAAAGGTGACTGCGTTCGCATGGGTCCGTTAACTGGATTCCATCAAAGTGGTACTGTCATAAGGAATAAGGCACATGTAATCCTAAAGATGTGCCTGTAAACATATGTAACTCAGAATAAGTAGATGCAAGTGGGCCTGCACGGGTGTACGCAGCTATTAGCATAGCAAATGTATGTTGACTTCTACAGCTGTAACTTTCATATATATATATATATATATATATATATATATATATATATATATATATATATATATATATATATATATATAGTTAGATAGATGTGTCTATGGAGAAATATCCACAGACATAACAGAAATATGCAATTATATAGCTACATATATAGCTATATATACACACACATATATATATATATATATATATATATATATACATACATATATATATATATATATATATATATATATATATATATATATATATATATATATATATATATATATATATATATATATATATATATATATATATATATATATATATATATATATATATATATATATATATATATATATATATATAGATATGTTAGGAATGCTGAAAGACGAAAGCAAACCTAAGGGTTGTGAAGGGAATCCAGAGCAAGTTAGGAATTATGAAGTGCTTGCAGCTTATGTCACATAAAGCCACACAAGTGTGGGTAGAGCACCACTCTCCACACCAGAGGTAAGTAGGGCTATACCAGTGGCCATAACATTGTTGAAGTGCTACGTCAACATTGTAAACAGATGGAATGTAGGACATGTTGCGACCACCTACACTTGTAACCCGCAAATCGTTAGTAATCCATAACACCAGGAAAGGCACGTATGTGCAAATATGAATGGATGTTGAGCCTGTGACTACACGAGGCGGTACAAAATGTGTGTAGGGCCCCAACGCTCATGAGAGGGCAATGTGTAAAGGTGTGTCATGGCTGCGATATCAGGTGTATAATGTCTGTTATGCGGGGAAATTCAACACGGGTGTGCAGGAGAAACCATGGATATGCGAGTATGGACACAGGAGTGATAGGGTATGTTGCGCCGGGTGCAATGGAGCGGCCCTTGGAGGTCAGCTAGTACTAAGGTTACCACCTTTTCAAATGCTCAAAGTGGGACATTTTCTGTAGAAATGTCAGATTTGCGGGACAAAACATACCCATGACCAGTACAAAGGATAGAACTTCACATTTTTGCCAAAATAAAAGCTTATTCGTGTAGCATTTGAGTTGCTTATACTATTTCATATAACATTTAGGTGTTTCAGATAAAAAATAACTGTTTTATGAAACTATGAAAGAAAACTTAGGAAATATTTCCGTACAAAAATCTCAGGTCATCTGCCATTTTTTCAGTTTTTTCGCAGGACACAACTGCCCAAAGAGGGACTGTCCCTCACAAATTGGGACAGGTGGTAACCCTAGCTAGTACGTAGTTGCAATTCCCAGATAGAGTGTCGTTTGCATGGAGACATGCGTGAATGGGTGTATCGTTGTCGGACGTTATGCGTCAGGTCTGACAGCCTGGCACGTAAAACCTATACGCCACCCATGAGCAGAACGGAGTTCTGCTGTGACAACCCCAAACCGGGAAAAGCAGAAAGACACAGCTACATGAAGACAGCAATTTGTCGACGTACAGTCACAGTAACACAAACACACTTCCTATCAACAGTAATAATATGAATGTGTACAGAACAAACACAGTAGCAGGAATAATAGGCTGTGCATATGAGGAATAGATCGAATGACACTATCACAACCCAGTTAGCAGCGGCACCCTAGACATGAAAAACCTGCGACATCTGCCCGCTGCATAACGTGCAATATACTGAGCACAAGTTCACCGGAGTAAAGTGTCGGTGTCAGAATGTCAGAATGACTAAGGCAATAGTATGCTGTTGAAGCAGGGATAAAACCAATATGCATGTGTAAGTGTCCATGTCTGGGAAATGTATAGGTTAATGGACACACAGATGTATATATAGATAAAAACGTATATATACACATAGCTATAATAATTTACATACACATATATATCCATATGGATATATATATATATATATATATATATATATATATATATATATATATATACACACACACACACACACACACACACAAGGATATACTATGGATATATATATAGATAGATATATGTACACAAACAACAGGTAGTGATATATACACATACACACAAAACAGACTATATGTCAGTGTAGATATACACATTCACATAAATAGGTTACTTCACAGCAATTAGGGGTAACATATTTACAGCCCGGGCATTTGTGACTGGGAGGTCCAATAAAGAAATGTTGTACCCCCACATTGCCCAGCTAGGCCGGACAGACATACAGACAGGCAATACAGATCAATACACTGCCGCTGTCCAAAACACCGGTAGAAAAGGACCAGTGGGAGTGTTCTGCAAGGTCTACACTTTAAACATGGATAACGGTGTCCCTTGCGGGACCACAAAAAGTCAGGTATGAAAGAATCTGCCGACACTAATACAACCAGGATATAGGTGTACATGGAACAGTAGGTTGTGCAAGTGTGATAATACATGGGTTGACAAAACGTACGACATGTGTCCCGAGATGGGGAGAGTGGGCAATGTGTAGGGGTGTACTCATACCCCAGCTGCGCTCGCAGTAAGTATTTGTCATGACTGCTGTAGAGGGGTGCCAGGTAGGTGGACCATGGGTATGCATTGATGGGCTTAAGTGTGCAGGTGCTGGTTGGCAGAGATGTAGTAGGCCCGCCCAGTGGAAGTCATTAATATTCCTATGTGGGCATAGCATATGCCTACACCTCCCAAACCTGAAGAGCACATCTACCGGATAGTTTGTAAACCATCGGGGAATACATAGAGACCTACACAGTGCCGTGTACCCGAGTAGCATGGACGTCCATAGTTATGTATCAGAATGTAACAAAGTCCAAATAAACACTGCCAGAACTACTGATATTAGGTGAACAGGTGGCAGAATACAGGTGATGACAGATGACAACATGTATGAGTCATAAGCAGCATGTACCTCGACAAACGTGAATGAATACATATGTTCTGCGACTGTGAATGTGTCTGGTTAATAGAACCAATCACCTAAATGTGTCCCGCAGGGTGTTATGCATTGTTCCTGATACGGTGTTCAGTCACACCTATTGGTATGTGAGTTCTGCTACTGACGGAAAGTGCATAAGTTGCTGACCACTTCAGGTAGATGATAGCATAATAGAAGAGGTTAAACACCCGTACGCCTGCATGGGACACACCCATTTGGGCAGTTGTGTCTTGCAAAACGACAGTTATGGCACATGGCCTGTGCATACCTCTCAACTGTCCCTGATTTTCATGGACGTCCCTGATTTTGACTCAAATTTTAACTCTGTCCCTCTTAATCCCACCTAAAACTAGTGACTTTTGGAGGAAAGGTGGGGAATTACACTTAATGAATAATGACAATAATTAAGAGTTATAAACTTCTTTTACTTCAGAAAATGTGTATTAATTCATATGCTCTGATTCTGTCAATGTTTCAAGTTAATAGCACTAATATTTTAAAAGTGTCTCTGATTGTCCCTGATTTTTTCCTGACTTGTCCCTGATTCTGTTGAAATTTGTCCCCAACTGGTTGAGAGGTCTGGGCCTGTGAGTTCGGGAATGGAGGCTATATAGTGTGTGTAGTGGTGTCAGACATCAATTTGTTGTATCAGTAACAGCTACATGTAATAGGAAACAGTATTATCAATTATAATGCTACATGAATAACCTTAACGTATGCAAACCGTGGAGGTCGTCTGTGTACTACTGGTTGTGGGTCAGACCTCTCAATCAATTGGGGACAAATTTCAACAGAATCACGGACAAGTCAAGAAAACACAAGGACAATCATGGACATATTTAAAATATTAGAGCTATTAACTGGAAACATTGACAGAATCAGAGCATATGAATTAATACACATTTTCTGAAGTAAAAGAAGTTTGTAACTCTTAATTATTGTCATTATTTATTAATTGTAATTCACCACCTTTCCTCCAAATGTCACTAGTTTTAGGAGGGATTAAGAGGGACAGAGTTAAAATTTGATTCAAAATCAGGGAAGTCCCTGAAAAGCAGGGACAATTGAGAGGTATGCTGTGGGTATGTGTTGCCTTGACATATGTGATAGTTCTACATATAGGGTCTTTAGGGCCGCCACCAGCCTGAACGGCCAAAGTGGAACCTGCTCTGTAGAACTGTCAGATGTACCAGGGCAGAACATACTTACAGCCATGCATAGTACAGAAATATACATATCGGAGCAAATCAAAGCATAGTCTAGCAGCAGTATAGTTGCTTATGCTACTACATATGACATATCGACGTGTCAGGTATACAAGACCTGTAACAAGCAACCAGTACAGACACCTACAACATGAGAAGGTCCCCTAATCAGGACAGTTGCAATGGCTAGAGTATTGTCCATACCACTCAACTGTCCCTGAATGTCAGGTACGTCCCTGAGTTTGACTGAAAGTCTAACTGTGTCCTTCTTAATCCCTCCTAAATGTAGTGGCTGTTGAAGGAAAGGTGGTGAATTACACTTACTGACTAATGACAATAAGTAAGAGTTATAAACAACTGTTACGTCAGAATATGTGTATTATGTCATATGCTCTGATTCTGTCAATGTGTCAAGTTAATGCCACTACTTTTGTAAAAGTCTCCCTGTTTTTCATGACCTGTCCCTGATTCTGCAGCAATGTGTCCCCGATTGGTGGAGAGTTCTGGTATTGTCACATGCGATGTGTGATGAGGGACTGTCCCATGCAAAGTGGGAAAGGTGTCACTCCTACAGTCTCCCGTCGTGCAATCTGAAAGGTGGTCAGTGTGCAGTTGGTATTCGGTAGCATGACTCAGCAGACAGCTGCATTAACAAACTCAAGTCACATGTCAGTATTGCAGAGTATCGGTTCCCATGTATCAGGCAGATGGGAGCAGATCATATGAGGAACACACATATAATATGATTACATCACTGGACAGGCCGCCGAGTCCGTACAGTCAAATGGCTGCCTTCGCAAAATGGTTACACATACCCGGTACTGTAGTTATGTAGTCCGATGTAATACGCATCACAAGGGATCACACACACCCAGCGTGAGTGACAAATGTAAGTGGAAATATCGGAGAGCGAGCGGCTGTAAGCGTTTTTGTCTACCAGTATGCCAGTAGTGCCCTGTTAAAGAAATGTGGAGTGTAAACATGTATAAGGTGCTGTGACCAGAGGTCAGCAGTGCTTAACACTGTGCAAACCCATGCACAACAGCTCCCACCTGCTGGACTGTGCCTTACTCGGTTTGTATCCAAAGGCGTTGGCCTGTCCGCAAACAAAGAACCGCCCTATGCACGTGATGGTAGAAGTACCCTGTGCACATAGCTCATGTGAATGAACAATAGACCATGGCATATGTACAGACAATAGACCGCAAACACCATACAGCGCAGACATCCAACAGTATAGCAATGTACTGGCAGATATGTCCGGACCACTGGTGTGTGCATGCCTGGCCGTCCTGTGTTTCAGTGTGTGAGCATGCCCAGTATGACTGTTGCGCATGTTGTAGACTGACAATACTGTCATGTGTGTGAGCATGCAGTATGGTCAACTGTATTGCATGTGTCACATGTCCAGATAGTTAGTACTGTGTTGCTGTCCCCTCCGTTCTACACAGACAGGTGACATGCTGTGTCTGCAGGGTAGCTAATGATCATGTGGCATTGACAGTTGCTACATGTCTGTATAGCGTGGGGGGACATACAACCACAGTCCTACACAGCACCGTGGGTGGTGCACATGACTCTGACATGTTTAGGTGTGACAGGGGGCACAGCCAACAGTTGTACACATCTGCCACTACTGTACTGGTCTGCCGGGTACTCCATGTCAGTGTGTGGACCTACCTAAATTGCTGGTTGGAGGGATACCAGGGTACGTCAGTTCCCAGCATTAATTACCAGCACAGTGGTGTTGGACATCCTATTACACATCCTACATCAAACAGCCTGGCCTGCTGTCGTCTGTGTGTGTCATACGGGGTTGGGGTCAGTCATTGGGCATATCCATAGGCCATCATATATCATTTGTCTGTATTGGTCCACATCTGTCCAGCTGCATGGAATGTGTGTGGGCTGTACGGACACACATGATGGTCAGCCCATAATCTGCAGTGGGTAGGACACCCTGTGTACTACAGGCTACCATTGTGACCCCCGTATGTGCTACAGAGGTCATGGTGCCACTATGGATGTGTACTGTCTGCTGCCCTAACATTTGGCCACCACAGTCACTTGTATGCTCACATACATACCAGAGCAATGGGTAAGTACACATTCTAATACAACCGCCACTTGTTAGGTCAATAGACATACCCTGGTTGTGTTACGGACTTGAGGACAGTGCTGGAGTGCTGCCTATGTCGGATGCACACAGTGCACCACCCATACATGGCCGAGCACAGGTACTGTCATGTTTGGCATCCATTGTACTGTGTGTGGGTCAGAGAGGGGAAATCTGTGGGCCCCTACTGTGTCAGTGCATATGCCTTGTGTTGTCCATTTGCCAAGGGCAGGTCATACTGTGCACGGGCTGTCGCCGACTGTGCCCTACTCAGGTAGTTCCTTCACCAAGTCACACTGTGCCTGTACAGGCCTTGGCAGTGGTGTTGGGCTGTGTGGCCCTGCCCCATGCTGTTCCTGCTGCAACTGTTACTGCAGGTTAACATTGTGTAGCATAGCAAATAACATAACAACATGTATGCATGTAGCTTGTGAATACTGCAGAGCCCCAACAGATGTGTCCGGATACCAGAACTGTGAACCGAGCATCCCAAACACATGCACATGTATATGTCTTGCCTGTGCATCCGCCTCAGTATGGTGTGAGTGTTCAGGTGTGTGTGCATTGCTGATGGGTGTTATAAGCCACTACACCAGTGTTTACCTAGCATCCCCCACTAGGAGACTGTAGGGGATGTCCACATAGGCATTGGTGTGCTACAGCTGTGTTAGATGCCATATATCGGACACATCACAGCTTCCAGGGCAGACAGTACACACATTCAATCTCATGCCCTGGCCATCGCATAGGGCCAAGCTGTTGGAGGGTATGCTCCTGCACTGACTGTAGGCCCTACCCTGTTCCCCGGGTGGTGCTACATGTGCAGGCTATAGCACCCAGTACCCCAGGGTACTCATCCATGTGGTTGAACAGATTCATATTGCTGGTCCACTATTCACGTATGTGGAGGACCTGTACGTGCTCACTAGCATGTGTTGACATGGCATCTGTGAACTGGTGCAATACTCTGGATGCAGATGCCTGTGAGATACCTATGATATCCCCAGTTGTGCTGTGTGAAGTATCTGTGGCTAGTACACCTAGGACAACACATCCCATGGTATCCACTGTGATGCGTTCCCCTCGGCCTGTGTGATGTGTTAGGCACAGGTCAACAAGCTGCTGTAGGAGGTCTCTGTCCACCACATAGTGCTCCAACATCCCCAGCCCATGTAGACCCAGGTAAGTCACCCTCGGTCTATAAAGTCTTATGTCACCCCAGTAAGGGTTGTTCGGCAGCATACACATCCGCACTGCCCCAGCCCCCTGCACATGTTGGTATATGTTGCCTGCTGCAGCCCGTGTCATTTGGTTGGACTGTGTCGTGAAATGTCCCTGCAGGTATACACTGGTGGTGTAGAGTGTGGATGAAACATGTGTGTATGCTGCTTGCTCGCATTAATGTACTGTTTATGTGTGGATTGGCCATGTCATCAGCTGATTGTGCTGATCAACACCTGTTTGTGCAGCCTGGACACCCTGACTACCCCACCACTGTTGTCATCCCACCCAACATCACCAGGCAGGTATAGACACACCCCTAGCTTAGGTTTGCTAAGGCAGGACCAGTCCTGAGGCACAGTTCTGCAATGTACTTACAGTATGCTTGACCCCCCTCCCATGCTGTCAACTATATGCAAGACCTGCACCTGGCTGACTACACACATACACTCCAGGGACTGGCAGCACACCCTGGTGATAAATGTGATACACCATAGTCAACCTCATCTGCATAGTATAGTCTTCTAATGAATAGTTATATGACCCATACTGAACTTCCAACATATTAACCACTGCTCAGTGTCACTCAGATCCACACACAACTGGCAACAGGTGCCTTACCATCACCATATTTGATGTCCCATGGTCTTCCCAGCAACAAAATAACCGGTGTCTACACGACTACAACCCGTGGCCCTGCACACCACAGACTATGTGCATTAACACCACACCATGGCAGATATACATACATCCCAGGTTATCACGTACAGATCAGCCGGCACAAATAGTCAATAGTGCTGAAGTCCCCAGACATATGTTCACATCTATGTCCACCTCTACATCTACATATATCACATATATTATTTGTAGACATATATACATGGACATATATATATGTATATATACATACACACATATACATGTACACATACATAGATATGGCATTTATGTCACAACAGCGAACCACATGACAGCCATGCATTAGACAGGAATGGAAAGGAAACTACATGTGCTACCTGCATCATGTAGTGTTGTTAATATCAAGGCACGTGTGTTATGTTGCGTCACATGGGTCAGACCATAGCAAGGGTAAGACTAGGGCTCCTGACAGTTACTCACCAGACCTATAGGCAACTGTATGTGTTGACAACCCAGTGTCTTGGCAGAATATGCGGGCTGTGGACATTAAATAGGTCAGCAACAAAACAAACTGGACACATTCTGCAGCTAGCCACCCACAGATACCAACACATACGGTATAACTGCCAAACACACACCTGCCATGCCCTGGAATTGAGCATCTACCTGTCTAGTCTACCACACTACAGCATTATGCAGTAACAGAATGTGCTACCGAGTTCCGGCATCACCGCACTCCCAGAGGCATACTTAAGGATGACATCATCCGCAAAGGCAAAGACGCCGATAGGGAATGTATGTGGTGTGAGGCATCTAAAAGCATTACTCTGTCCCCAGGCAGCTGGAAACACACACACACACACACACACACACACACACACACACACACACACACACACACACACACCTGGCAGGGCTGAGAGTCGAACATATACCTAACTACCTTATCACACTACAGCAATACACAGTTACAGAATGCGCTACTGAGATTACTGAACACAGCACTCCCATAGGCATACTTCTAGGTGGGTGACATCATCCACAAAGGCAAAGACGCCGATAGGGAATGTATGTGGTGTGAGCCATCTAAAAGCATTACTCTGTCCCCAGGCAGCTTGAAACACACACACACACCTGGCAGGGCTGGGAGTCAAACATACACCTAACTACCTTATCACACTAATATGCAGTTACAGAACGCGCTACCAAGATTACTGAACACAGCACTCCCAGAGGCATACTTCTAGGTGGGTGACATCATCCGCAAAGGCAAAGACACCGATAGGGAATGTATGTGGTGTGAGCCATCTAAAAGCATTACTCTGTCCCCAGGCAGCTGGAAACACACACACACACAGAGGCACACACCTGGCAGGGCTGGGAGTCAAACATACACCTAACTACCTTATCACACTACAGCATTATGTAGTTACAGAACGCGCTACAGAGATTATTGAACACAGCACTCCCAGAGGCATACTTCTAGGTGGGTGACATCATCCACAAAGGCAAAGACGCCGATAGGGAATGTATGTGGTGTGAGCCATCTTAAAAGCATTACTCTGTCCCCAGGCAGCTGGAAACACACACACCTGGCAGGGCTGGGAGTCAAACATACACCTAACTACCTTATCACACTACAGCATTACGCAGTTACAGAACACACTACTGAGATTACTGAACACAGCACTCCCAGAGGCATACTTCTAGGTGGATGACATCATCTGCAAAGGCAAAGACGCCGATAGGGAATGTATGTGGTGTGAGCCATCTAAAAGCATTACTCTGTCCCCAGGCAGCTGGAAACACACACACACACACACACACACACACACACACACACACACACACACACACACACACACACACACACAAACACCTAACTACCTTATCACACTACAGCATTACGCAGTTACAGAACGCGCTACCGAGATTACTGAACACAGCACTCCCAGAGGCATACTTCTAGGTGGGTGACATCATCCACAAAGGCAAAGACACTGATAGGGAATGCATGTGGTGTGAGCCATCTAAAAGCATTACTCTGTCCCCAGGCAGCTGGAAACACACACACACACACACACACACACACACACACACACACACACACACACACACACACCTGGCAGGGCTGGGAGTCGAACATACACCTAACTACCTTATCATACTACAGCATTACACAGTTACAGAACGCACTGCTGAGATTACTGAACACAGCACTCCCAGAGGCATACTTCTAGGTGGATGACATCATCTGCAAAGGCAAGGATGCCGATAGGGAATGTATAGAGAGTGAGCAGTCTGAAAGCATATTACTGTCCCAAGGTAGATGTAGACACACACATGGCAGTGGTGTGATCGGGGCAACTAAATATCTACAGAGCACTACAACAACACTACATAGATATGGGACGTGCCACAGACAGTACTCCCTTCAAGACAGTCAACCAGTGTGTTCAATGTAGGCATCCATTGTGATGTTGTAAATGGACATCTGTTGCCTGGATGGCCACCATCACTATACAGGATGTCAATGGCCATGCCCATACATGGAGGCACATCACCATCACAAGGTGTCACTGGGCATGCCCACACGCTTAGTATCACATGTCCGTTTGGAATGTGCTGTGTGTCCATCTACACAACGGCGTACTGGGCATGCTCACACACTTATTAGTTGCAAAGTGCCGTCTTGCATCATGCACACGGATTCTAAACATGGAAGGGCGCAGTTTGGAATGTACTGTGCATCCATCTACACAACGGCGTGCTGGGAATGCTCACACACTTAGTTGCAAAGGGCCATCTTGCATGCACACGGATTCTAAACACAGAAGGGCGCAGTTTGGAATGTACTGTGTGTCCATCTACACAACAGCGTACTGGGCATGCTCACACACTTAGCAGTTGCAAAGGGACGTCTTACGTGCACATGGATTCTAAACACAGATGGGTGCAGTTTGGGATGTACTGTGTGTCCATCTACACAATGGCGTACTGGGCATGCTCACACACTTAGTTGCAAAGGGCCGTCTTGCATGCACACGGATTCTAAACAAGGAAGGGCACAGTATGGTGTTACTGTCCCCACGTACATGAAAGCCACTCACATGTACTGACCAGTACACACTCAGGAGCCATCACAGATGTCTCAGGTGCAGATCACAGAGGTACACACTGCAGTCTACAATGTAGCCCTCAGACATCACCATGTCGTTGGACCAGCAATACACAGCCATACATTACCACAACACTGTGTGACTCATGACCAGTGGACTGTACATAGGTCTACAGCAACTGTGCAGACTACACATGTACCGACAGGGTTCCATCATGTGTTATGCATTGCAATTATACCACTGTAATAACCAGGTCGGCTCTACACATACCAGGGGCCCTGGGTCTTACACAGCTGTGACAGATGAATGTCGCTGTACACCCAAGAACATACATGTTTGGATATGACATACATGTAATCGCAGTGGATATGTGCATGGACCACACACACAACACATATGTACATAGCATAGCTTTTGCTGTCCTCCGTGCAGACAAGTGGCTACAGCAATCACATGCATGCAAATGGAAGGTGGGTCCATGGCTGTTGAATGCTAACAGTACATGAGGTAGCAACATTGACCGAGGACACATTCCCTCTGTACTAGTTACCCATGACACCCATCATATCATACAACAGTCCATGTGTTATGTATGTCATCACACATGTCCACCAATTGCAATGCATACAAACATGGCTACATGACAGGCATGTAAGACCAACACACATGTACAACTTGTAGTGCACATGCAGCTACCATGCATGTGCAGTAGCTGATGTATGTAACTCATCTGTGCCTAACTACAACATGCAGTTGCAATGCAACCACATCATTGACACCTGTATATGGTGACATACTGACAGTACGGTAGGATGTACATCAGGTATGGATGGATATGTGTACATAAAGTGGTGATCCACCTGTGCAGATGGATGTTTGCCGGGGACGGCTCACAGGTGTGTCACACGCCATCCTGCCATTACATGTGCAAACAGTACGCTATGTTACTATTACTTGACGGTGAAGACATAAAACCTACACAGCGGTCAGGTGTTACTGACTGTACATCACTTGACACCTGTAACACTTACATCCTCCCGTGTACATATAGCAGCACAATTGCCGGATGTAGCGTTGGTACACATAATGCGGCCAATACTGCTGCATGTCTGTCAGATGTATCATCATACAGCAGATGTATCATTCACAGTACTGCCATGTGTGTTTGCTTGTGTGACCATATATGCCACATATGGTGGGGAATACATCCCAATTGTTACACACCCCTGTACACTGTTGTAGAGATCTGTACATATTGCAGTGTGGAAAGCATGATGTAGGCAGGGTGGTGTGTGTATCACACACATCAGCTATCCATATGTGTATGACATTTGTGGTCTCCACAGTGTGTGTGTGTGTGTGTGTGTGTGTGTGTGTCTATGTATGTATGGCTGTCTGGTGCATGGAGTGAGGGTGTATGCTACCATACAGAACACACAGGATCCCTAACCCTTCATGGTGATGCAGTCTACTACCCTGTTGATGCCATCGGTCCAGCTGTACTGGCTACCTGTACATGCTCTTACTCTGTGTTGCATCGTGTGGGTGCACAGTACTGTGAGGGTGATGACCACATAGGCAGGGGTCCTCACCTCAACACTATGGGGTGTGCATTATAGTGTTGTTGACCCCGTGAGTGTGGGCATATTCCTGTAATGTGAAAGGGTATTACTGCTACACAGTGAGGCCTCATGCTATCAAGTGGTCTCTAACGTTATCATCGGCCAGACCGCTGTGTACAACCCCTGCACCATGTCAACATACCTGTGATGTGACCTGGTATGGATGTCATGTCTCTAGCTACTGTAGCCTATTAAACTGCCCACATGCTTCTGGATCAGTATATGTGTGGACATCTGTGGTATGTTAGCCTTTCGAACAGTCAGGTTGAGGCTACATATAGCATGCTGATATTGCCATATGTGCCTGTGAGTACTCCACAGTTACACATGGGAGACTGCAAACACTGCTACCTGTAGGCACATGCAAGTAGACCATAAAGAGGGAACCAGGGCATCATTACCAACATGCTGTTACTGTTGTTACCGAGACACACACTGTGAACATATAACAATGCCTGCTAAACCTGTACTACGTGGTATGTCTGGTGCGTGTTAACAGTACACAACTAATGTAATATACACTTCTCTCACTATTCTGTTCACCCTGGGCATCAGACCATTTGAGCATGTCCCTGCACCAATGGTGTGGATGACAGGGATGCGACACAGGCTTCATCATATGCACAGGGTGATAATATTTGCCAGGGGCATAGGCTGCACCAATGGATGACATCATGTGTGTGTAAGGGCCTGTGATATGATTGGACATGTCTGTTCAGTATGCATGTGGGTGTTGTGGTGCACTACAAATGTGTTTGCTGTGTGCGTGTATGTGTGCACACAGTTCTGCCTTTTGTGAGGCCTACACAGGGGTATTATTGACAGCTCCAGATTGTACAGACCAGGTTGTACAGCTCACTGTGTCCAGCCACAGCCACGTGACCTGTGCCTGCCATGGGTTGCACTGGCACTACCAGGCAGAGGTACAGATTGGCTACTGTCCGACGACAAATGTCCATTGGAACTGTATTCCCGCTGGGAATGTCCAGGGCCACGTCCACCTGGCCTGCTGTGTCCAGGTGTGGACAGCACAGCACCAGCTGCACTGCTACTGCTACCGGCACTATGGGAGCGGGCATGTGAGGTGGCGCACTCACGTTGACCTGCACTGGGTGGTGTAGCTGGCCTACGTCCATGTGGCCTACGCCTCACTCCTACCAGATGTTCCAGCACAGACAGCTCACGCTCACGGATTGCCATGCCATGGTCAAGGATTCCAACCATGTCACCCAATCGCCTGTCCAGAACATCAGCAATCTGCTGTTGAGCATTTGCCAATGCCTGGATGTTGTCATTTAAGGTACGGATAGCAGCCCTCTGCAGCCTCTGCCCTTCTCTGTTCTGCCATTCAGCATGTGCCTGTGCCACCATGACAGTCTGGAACATGCGTCTGGTGATACCAGCTTCTGCGCTCTGTCCTACAGGTGCATGTCTGCCAGAGGTCTTCCTGCGAGCAGCACCGGCCACATCTGCAGTCATTACACTGAAACCATGGTGTGGAGAAACACCTTCTGTAGCTACCACACGTTCTTGTTCCATGCTAACAGACGCTGACTGTCCTTCCTCTATGGCCACTGGTGATGTGGTATGTGTTGGCAGCAGAACTGTGTGTGGGGAAGAGGGGGACATAGCTGAGATGGCAACCATTGGCACAGATTCTGCACCTGACAACCCTGCCTGTACCTCATGCATATGTTCATCACTGCTAGTATCTGTGGGGGCACTAACATCAGATAGACCGCAGGAGGGTAACACACCTACATCACCTGTGAATGCAAAGAAAGACTCAAAATTACAATAGACACACACACACACACACACACACACACACACACACACACACACACACACACACACACACACACACACACACAGACACACACACAGACACACCATGCATGTGATTTGACAGACGGCATGCAGCATGCCTGTGATACAGCAGACGGCATGCAGCTCAGACATTAATAGTGTTAGTTAGCATACCTCCCTGGGGTGCACACTACAGCAAGCAGGTGTCATATCAGTAGCCATGCAGTTCACACAATCATGGTAGTATGCATGCATCCCCGTGATACTCCATGTGGACCAGAACAGGATAACAGTACACATGGCTGACTTGACCTTGACATGTAATCTGCTGACGTGTTCATTAACATGCATACATGTCTGACACAATGGTGTCCTGACACATGTACAGCGTCGTAATGGGCATCACATTGCAGTGTTGTCTGTATGCCCTACAGATAGAATGCATGTTTAGCAAATGTGCATGAGCATGGAAGGGTAGTGTGAGCCATTTACATTGCTAGAAGTACAGACACTGTGCCATTGCATGGCACCATGAGACATCTATATTGCTATACAGTGTATAATATGTACACATTGCATAGCCATAACTGCATGCATACCTATGACATAACTGTGGATTGTGACCCACGATGCTGAGGTGTATACACACCAAACCATGCTGTGTCATGTGACAGGTCACTGGAGGACCTACAGATGACACCCCTGCACAACTACTACAGAGTCTTAGCTGCCTGGCAACCATGTCCACACATAGCAGACTTGTCAATTCAACATGTCCCACATAACATTGATGTACCACACACACAAGGTGCACAGCTAACAGCGATGTCCTACAGCAGCAAGGGAAATGTACAGTATCTGTGGCCTGATGTGGTGTCAATGTCTGTGGTAGCTGTAGAGGTGACTACTGTCATGCTATGACACAGTCATGATGTTCAACACATCTTATATGGTAGACTTCAGTGACACCTCCACTAGCTGTGCACAGGCTTTTAGGATGTCCAGTGTACCACATCAACTGTATAATCAGTCAACTAAGGCTATAATTGGTCCATGTGTGGACAATGTGCAACAGGGTGTATACACATCACATCTACTGTGTGGCTACGTGTCTCAGGCCATCCCCCATGGCCAAGTGTGCACATCTGTTGGCCAAATGTGTGTGATGGCCGTCAATCTCACATATCTGTGTTGTCCCATATGACATACACCCATAGATGTCAGATATGTCACCATCCACAGGGCTATGCAGACAACGGGTTGTATGTTTGGTATGTGGGGTATGGGTTATGGGATAGTGTGACAATATTGCAGCCAGAACACTACATGTCTGGGACATGTCAGATGGCACATCACAATGTGTGCATCCATTGCAGGGGCATATAACACAATGGTGACTCCTGTGGGCTGCCCATATCACAGCTCACTCTGTGGTACTGTTTGCGTACCACACGTGTTGTTCCAATGTATAGTACATATGCCTACATTGTACAACACCTCCACCATTGTATGCACAGCTGTCCACACATGTAGCAATGACAAATACTGTGGTTTCATGTTGGTGTATCATTTCGTTTGTATATATTGCACATGAGTGGCCAGTGTGAATGATGGGTGATGCGACCTGTATATCGTGACTGGACCGAACATCAAGTGTACAGGTGTTAACTGGCCACATGGCAAATAGATCTATGCTTTAACATGCCTGATACTGGTGACAGTCTCACCTGCAACAGACTGATGTCTGTGCGGCACACCAGAAATACCTGTATAGGGGTGACACAGCAGTTTGAACATTATCCATGACTGTATGACAGCCACAGGGTGCACTGTGCATGTTAACACATTCACCTGTACAATTGCATATAGTATGCACATGTGTGCATACACAGGATAGCATACTGTAGTATGCAGCATGTGTGTAAACATACCTTGCATATGATGTTACATTACATAATGTACAGTGACACATGCAACTAAATGGGATATAATAGCCATATGTGCAGTAGTGACTTACCAGGCAACTCCAGGCTCATTGGTTGGGAGACACCCACCTCCACAATGCAGCTAGTGTTTGTGGATGCTGTTCTGAGGGTGTCCCCAGACTGGCCAGTAGCTCCTCGGTGTTTGTGAGTGAGGGCTGGGTTGGTGGCCCACCATCTGTTCCACCTTGTTCCCTGGAGATTTCAGTGGCACACTGTTTTGCATGTCATATCAAGTCCATGCAGTGTCTGCACACCTGCTGGTAGGTGCGGTTATGGCCACCCACATCATTCACCCTCCTGCGGAGATCCTGCCACAGGTCGTCACGCTGCTGGGCATGCTGTGGCACATGGCTGAACAACACCTCATAGTTCTCATGGAGGTGCGGGATGAGGACATCATCCTCCTGGCGGCTGTACGCTGGCAGGCATGTACGAGGCATTATCTGTAATTCATGGTGACAGGTCACAGTATCAGAGATGTACAGAGATACTGCTGCACATACATTTCTAGTAAATCTAGTACATCTGCACAGTTATCTTTGCAAATCATCATGACACTGACATGACTGACATGTTTGTGTCACACACATGCAACACCCGTTATGCATTGGATATCATCACCATATATGTGTGTCACCTCATTACATTGTTCATACTCCATGTGAATGCTGTCTTGATGTGTGCATGTCTGTTTGCCTGCACTGGTGTTCTTACCTATCAGCACATGCCTGGATGTGTCCACAGTAATGCTGTTAACCTTGATGCTGTGTATATGTCACATATCAACACATACACTGCCTTAATGGACTTGAGCAGTGACAATGCACACATACGCATGAAAACCTTTACATGCATGTGTTTTGCCATATGCATCTACACGGCACTGTACAGCTGTTCAACATCCTGCCACGGATTGCCTGTGTTGCACATGTGATAGACATGGGACAATGGCTAGTCGGACATCATTTGCAGGGATGATTATCAACTATAGCATGTACGGGCAAGGTTTCCTAGCTGTATCCGACAGCCATTATGCCACCATGAGGTGCATCAGTGCCAAATTACTGATCCAGACAGTTGATACTACATCTACCATGTGGCCATCACACCATGTATGACAGAGATGACATGTGCAGCTTTGATGGACAGGGTTGCATGGTATGGCGGGAGTATGTCACATGTATGGCACAGGGATCTGTCCAGCATGTGGCGATCCTAGTAGTAGGACGGTGGCTGTCCATGACGTATGTCTTTCAGATCAGGATATGGACATGTAGCATGTCCAACATCATAGTGTAGCACATGTCTTTATGCAAGGTAGACAGCATGCTGCATAGTGGAGGTGAGGATTGTGAAGGCTGGTATCTCCCATCCACGCATGGCCAATACCCCTTAAAAGTGATATGTGATCCAATATTGGTCACCCGAGTGCTGTGTATGCCTGTTTAATGATCTCCATGCTCATGGATGGCACCCTGTCATGACATGGGTACCTCGTATGACTACATAAGGGGCCTGGAGATGTCACCAACTCAGGGAGGTGAACTGCACAGCACCATCCCTTACACAGTGTCCATAATGTTGACCGCAGCCTAGGTGGTAGTTAATGGGTACAGGGATATTCACCTAGCGGTGACAATGCTGATATCTTCCGTCAGAATGTGCACATATGTCACACACATCACCCACAGCATTCTGCATGTTGTTCACAACACTGAGACAGCTATTGCTCATAGGTCATGGCCATTCACATCCTTACATACACAGATGCCTCACATTTGTCTGTGTGGTATGGGCTACAATGAGGGTGGAGTACAACACATTAACCCTGTTTTACTTTAGCTGGCACTGGTGTGATATGCACATGTCACTCTGACACCTTTTGTAGTGTTGATTCTGTCAACAGGCCACTGGTAGAACACTCCTGTGACATACGATGGTATATGTAGTCAAACATCCGTACTGTCATGTACATCTGTACTGCTAACATCTACATTGATAATGGTTCATGGACTTGCAGACCATACTCAGCAGGGTTATAGTGCGGTGCCACCAATTATGACTGTTGTCACCACTTGTGTGTTGATATTATCCAACACCCTATCTGTATTGTATTTCCATGCCCAGCACTTGTTCAGAACTTGTGAGCACTTCATGAGCTACTGATTAATATAGCACCCATTCCACACCATTTCTCACAAGTACATAGTCTGTCCTTACATTTCCAGCTTGCTTACAGTACAATAGCTGTTGTACACACGTAACTCACATATCTTGTGAGACATGGTTGTATATACAGGCATGTCCAACTGTCACGTACCAGTGCTATTGCTTGTCTATATGAAGAATATGTCGTGCATGTGACAATAGAGCAATTGTCTCATGTACACATTCAATGGTCACCTCCCAACATACGGCACTACAGCCTGTAGGAGATGCACATATGCAGCCCTGCTGGGGGTAATGCTGTCACCAATCCTGACTGCACCTGACAATCATGTGGGGATGTGTAACATTCACAACACACCCCACTCATCACATAGTCTCACAAGATCTCCACCACCACAGGCCACACGTATGAGTACAACTTGTGCAGTACCTCTCCATACTCTGTGTAGGCACCAAAGGCAGCCCCCATCACTAAACATAACAACAATAACTTATAGCCCACAGACTCATGTGTGCCCATCACATACAGCCAATAGGGTGTTATAACATACACAACACACCTGTCATAGGTGACTCTGTAGGCAGTCACACTGATGTTCCACTCAGCAGGCTACACAAGGCAATAGTCGCTTACATCTTGCTGTCGGGTAACTGGTTCTGCAACATAACCTATGCACCCATGCCACACCTTACCAGGTACAATTTGACTGTCATTCTCCATGTTAGTGTGACTGCCCTGAGATGCAACTTCACAGACTACGTGTGCAGGGACATGCAATAGCTCACCGGTCTTGTAGCCCTGAAGGTATGGGCCAAGCCCTGAGGAGCATTATGCATTCATCCGGACCTGATACCACTGTACAATGACTGACTTTGTCACTTCAACAGTTGCCTATGCTTCTGCTGTCATTCCACAGGCATCTGGTATCTGTCCGCTTTGACTGACATGGTCAACAAAACATGATGCTTTGGCACAGATGACCTGCACCTGTCAGCCCTGGGAGTACAGATAACATGAAAGGCTCTTGCTGCTTCTATACTGCCTGTCTTGCACAGTTTCCAATAACATTCACCACAAGAACGGGAACAGGCAAGCAAAACATGGGGTCATGTGACGCAATGCTTGACATCTTCATCTCTGAAGCAAGCAAGCAAGGCACTCCTTATAATGGACCACTTCAATATCTCTGCAGTGACTGGGACCTGACTCTAGCCTCTGCAGAGCACAACTGCAATGACAGGTTATACACAGAAAATACCTTTCAGTCATGTAACCTGGACCGGCACACCCAAGGATGAGGTGTTCCCATATTCCACTATGTTGTACACACATCCTGGCTAGTTACTTAGCACAATGTATCAGAGGTGCTCCATGTGCAGCTAACTGTGGCCAGAACTGCTATACACATTGTAACAAGCTATGGATTCAACAACATACCCCACGGTTACCATACCTCATTTCTTGGTGTACTGGACAGTAGGGCTCAGACAGGTACTACTGATGTGAGACTGACACTACCCCACACTTAACTGGGATAGCCACTCATGTACTGCCACATTAGGCCAACGCTGTCCGGGATTCATAACCTCCACTCAGCTGGATCAACCCATACACACCACCTCCAAGACAAACAATATCCTTGACATGGACACTACCAACATGTGACTGGTGTTCCACACCTGGGGTATCCCCTCATTGGTGGATTCCGAACATATGCTAGTCACCCTTGTTAGCCACATCCCGGCACCACACCCTTCACGGCATACACAGTACAAGAGTACTACAACACCTACTACAGATGTCTTATGACAGCAGTAGTGAACGTCATGACTTCTGTGCAGATGGACAATGCACATACAAATGCTGAAACATACCCCAGTGTACTTCATTAGCACTTACACGACTGCATGGATCATGCTATTCCACACAGAGCCATGATGGTACCCACTAGATAACGGACGCCACTCTGGGGGTCCAGTTCCATGGACATAATTTACAACAACAGGTGGAGGCTGTTGCAAAGTGGAGTACAATCCCATGGGTGGGGTAGCTCACTGGTCAGCCTCAGTAGGGCTACAGGATCCCTCATCCCATACTCCGAAACTAGCTATGTAAACATTACTGCGACACATTCCAGGGTGTACCACAAGGCATTATGGAGGTATGTCAGTAGTCAATGGCAATACCCACATCTGCTCTGACATACAACAGTTACTCAGGAACATTACAGAACCAGGTGATGTTGGCAACATGCTGGCGGATGGGTTCAGTGCTAACGTTACACCCTCTCACTCCCTACAGGGCCACAATCCATGCAGGAACATTGCAGTGTCCCTGCGGTCACACCTACATAGTACTAACCTGCACTCTATATGACCTGGAACACTGGCCCCATGTAACCGTCCAACATCCCAGGCTGTGATTTACACAAACCTCTGAACGACATGTCTCCCCACTTGGCCACCATATTCAGTAATAGCCTTGTATCAGACATTGTGGCCCCTGAATGGAACACAGCAACAGTTATCACACTCCACACAGGTGGCACCACAATGCACGAGGGGGACTATTGCCCTACACACCTGACTGGACTGTTCTGCAAGGCTATGGGGCACATCATCATGGAAGTCATTCACAGAGACATTGGTGGGCTCCGGTCCTTTGATGCCACCCGGGTTGGACTTGTTAGTTCCAGAGCATGGCTCCTACACCTGGTGGACTCCTTTCATACAGTTACCAGGGTAGTTGATGATGGTAAGGGGGTCCACACAGCCTACATTATCCTCTCATTGCCTTGCAGCACCGTTCTCCATTCTGGTATTGACAACATACACATCCACCTGCACATCGACCCTATGTCTCAGGATGTTATGCAAAGTGGCTCACGGACAGGACACACACAATGAGGGTAGCATACCATAGTACCTACTGTATTTCAGTTACACTTGGCGTACCACAGTCCTCAGTCATAGGGCCCCTCATGTTCGGTATATGCTTCCCTGAGGTACAGGCTAACACAGAGGGACTTTCCCTGCCTAGCTTTACAGACAACTGCATACAAAGCACCATGATTGATCCACCAGCTGATACTGACCCCCTCCATAAGGGTGTCACTGTGAAGGATACCTGATATCAATATCATGGCCTCAAGCTGCATGACACAAGGTGCATGAACATCCCCTTTGCATTACACCATTCACCCACTGACTATCACATAGGTGGTAGTCCCCTACATACATGTCACATTGTACGTGCTCGTAGTACACACGTATGTCACACCCACTCCTTTGATAACCATATTGCCACTGTAGTGTGGATATCCTTCTACATGGCCACACTTATCTGTAGTGGGTTTGTAGCTGGAACATAGGCACACATTGTACCTCTGAACTCCAGACGTATACACACATTCAAGGGTACAACACCCCATTTAGGGTGTACCTTACACAACAGCTATGGCTTTACATACCACAACATTAATACGCCATGACGTTTATTGAGCTCCGACGATTGAAGTATGCGGCAGAACTACGGACACCACGTCTGTACACATTTGCATACTACATTCTCAGGGGTGACCTCTGCTGAACAGACAGGGCCCATGTCCACAACAATATTCATGGATATACTCCACATAAGCGACATAAGAAAAAGCCACTGTGAGCAACATGCTCATGGATATGTGCACACAGGCAACGATGAGTGGGATGTGCTTGAGGGTTACATTCCCAAACCAGACACTCACCATGCTTTGGAACGTGATTCCTATGTACATCACGCAGGGACACTCAGTAGCACTGTTCATGTGATACCTCACTTGGTGGATGGTAGACACATGTATGCCAGGGATCAATGCAGTGGCTGTTCTGTGCAGAGGTGCAGGTAACACATGGCTCTGCTGTTCACAGACAGGACACTGCCCTAGAGAGGTGCCACCGGTGTGAACACTGTAGTTGTGCTTACACATAGACTTGCCAGACTGCATAGTACCCCACTATGAACCTGTGAAGCTATTACATGTCATTTGTGCATGGTTAATTGAGTAGCCCTTCCATTTAGATTAGCTATCATGCTATTACAGTGTCCCATAACTACAAGCCATATGTATCCTGTTATTGTATATTGTACATGCCAATAGACGATACCTTTGGTATGCATGATATGCCTGTTATGCTGTGTAGAATATCTGACATATCTACCTACAATACTGTACATTACACATATTTTACATAGTATCCCGTAATGCAAAGCATACTTGCACAGCAGGACCATCTTCGACATGTCATTGTCGTTATATGTCCATACACATGCTTACTGTGACGGTATATCAACATATACTATCCCCTGCTATGGCACGTACTTGTTGGACATACCCTACCACTGATGGCGAGTGGTATGGAATTGTTCTGTTTAAAGCCCTCATGTAGCATCCTTTGTGGTGTCTGTGATGTTTACCTTGTGGCCCACTGCAGGACACACAATTTCTACAAGCGTTACTATTCTCAGCAAGACATCACTATATAATATATTTTCCCACTTTATGCATTGTGGACACTTTTACTTAATACAAAACAGGCTATACATACACTAACATAATTAATACTAAACAGGCTATACTTACACTTACATACCGAGTGTTCTACATACCTTGTTATCGTTCCGGACTTTCATAACTATCTCTCTTACACTGTTTAAACAGTTCTATGGTATGAGCATGTGGTTTGAATGTCTGGCAAGTCATCCTTATATACGTCAATACCTGTAACATGTGGTTTCCTGCCGCCAATTGGTGTTCCTGAGTGACTTATTACTTGCACATTAGCTGTGCAGCAACTCCATTCACCAATTACATGGCAACAGTGGGGTATAACTGAATTCTCCACTTGGGCATTGCCCATTTGCCCTACCTTCGGGGAGACGGCCTGTATTGTGTTTTGTTGTGTGTAATTGCAACTGCTATGTGTAGAGACACATATAGTTTGGATTCATGTCCCCCGTGGATTGTTTGTGATGGCTAGACTATGTGGTTCTACATGTGAGTGTACCTGTCATCCCAACCATCTGATAAGGGACTATTGCAAACAAAACCTGTAACATCGCCGTTTGTTCCATTATACAATGGCTATGATTTCACATGGCACCTTTAAATGTATCTCTCACAAGGTATGTTAACGCTTCTGCAGATGAAATTGACTGATTGGATGTTTGTGCTGTAATTACAGTCTGTATTGCTATAGTTTCATGTGTGGTGGATGTAGGTGGGTGTACGTAGCATATACAGGTTTGTGGGGCTTGCATTTCTACATATTCCATATATGTGTGTGGGCTCCTTCCCTAATTAAAGAGTTATCAGTTAGTAGACTTTTGTTACGGGATTATACATTGGGCCGTTGTTAATTGGTTTCTATATAGTATGCAGGTGAGGTTGATACTTCCATACCTCTGCAATTACAGTGATATGTAAAGGGATGTTACTAACTGACAGCTGTCCCGTGTATTTCTGTCCCAGATATTTGCAGTTATTGCAGTTGTGTTGGTAACTGAACCTCTTTGGCATGGGTTGCCACCTTTTCAAATGGCCATTGTGAGACACTTGCAGGACACACATCGGTGTTTACAGGCCGACACATACCCATGGTCAGTACACAGGATAGCACATACTTTTATCCTCAATACATACTTATTGTTGTAGGACTTTGGCTACTTATCATATTGCATGTAACATTTACGTTTCTTACATACAGGCATAACTATTTAATGTAACTTTTACATAATATATGTGACATAATAATGTCCTACAATCTCGGACAGTTGCCCTTTGTAATGTTTTATATCAGGACACAACTGCGCAGGGAGGGGCTGTCCCTCCTAATGTGGGACAGGTGGCAACCGTATGCCTATGGCTAGCTATAACCACACCTACCGTAATGATCTACCTCCGAGTTGGCACTAACAGACACACGATCTAGACACACACACACACACACACACACACACACACACACACACACACACACACACACACATTACAGTCACATGGAAATGCACACGGCACCCTCAACACACACATACACAGACTACGGCAATCACAAACACAGTTGAACACAGTACCTACATGGATCGCAACACCGGCAGCGGTAACTAAATGTCCCTTCATATAGTGATAATATTACTCGCAGTTCTAGTGTTCCGGTACTGTGTTCTTTTGGTCTTTCAGCCTCGTGGTTATGCGTGTCGGTATGTGACACATTCCATAGTTTGCGGTGTCCTATTAATTTGTACCTCCAAGGTTTTATGAATGTCATTGATCTATCTATATATTTGCAGATATCGGTGAATCCATATATATCAACATATATCTCTCTATCACCTTTTCTATCTGTATTATATCTATGTATATATGTATATATATATATATATCTGACAGGGAAAGCGACAGGCAAACTACACCTTTCATTGTGTACTTGTCGGTGTATACTGTTTCCTGGACTCCACACATTTGTGTCTGAACCTGTCACATTACACACCTGCCGTAGGTACATCTTGGCTACCATAGTGTTAGGTGATTGTATACATGATTGCGTGTTCTACTCCTGGCAGTGGTCATTTTACCCTTCAGAGCAGGTGCTATTAGTACAGGGGTGAATAATGCTGGTTTCACCTGTTCTGGACATCATTGACCATGATCTGCGTGATATTCAGAGAAGCTTAGCCCTGTTTCGCACATATCCGTATACTCATATTTAAACAACGCTTGCCAGCACTGGGCAATGCATATTTCTGCTAATGTGTGCTAAACATGATCTGATGACCTACATCTGACATGCATTATTCGTGCCTTCAGGATTACGTTACATCCCTTGCAGGACGTGGGACCGGAAACATGCACGACAGTCACTGCATTTACCACTTGGCCATCTGGGATTTGTACACGTGTTATGGCGTTTTGTATGTGGAGTATACTACGGCTGTTACTCCATACTGCACTCACATCGGTAACTCAGTTAGTTTACATATGGATGAGTCCAATTGCTGATATGTCCATGTGATGTTTACTGGATGTGCTCCAGCATTGGGTATGTATATCACAGTGAGCCACACACGATAATGTGCTACACCTTCAAACGACCGTAGGTGGAGCATGCTGGGGTGACGAATACCTGTCATGGGTATACCCCATGCCTTGACACAACATCCATGATTACATTATGTGGAGCCCCTCATTAACACAGCACGGAATCCGTGCAGAGTGTGTGCAGAACAGTGCTTACACACATGTGATCCTGCAATTGCCTCTGCTCCACTGAGCTACAGTTGGTTACTCGATATTGCGGAGACAGCAGACACTGTTTGCCTCGTTTGGTGTATGGCCTCTGACAATCGGGCGTGTACCTACCGATGTACCTAGGAACCTATACACACAGCACCAACATATGCTGATAGGCGCATGTACTGTTCAGGTGTTGATATTCCTTGTTCCAATAGCTGTTGTGTGTACAGTGTTTGAGGGCTGCCTATGTAGGATTCACACAGTAGGCCACCTATACATTGCAATTTACAGGTGGTCGTGTGTGTGTGCCATCCATTTTACTGTGTGTGCAGGTGGAGAGGTGTGTCAGTCCATAGGGGCCTACACTGTCAGAGTGTGTGCTATACGTTTCCTCTTTGCCTAGGCGTAGGCATATTGGGCACGCCTCCGTCTGCCTACTGGGGCTGGCACAGGGTGTTCATGGTCTGAATCCCTCTGTGCCTATGATGGCCTTGGCAATTCTGGTGGGCTATGAGGGCCTTCACCATTTTGTCCCTGCTGCAGCTGTTTCCGCAGGATCATATTATGTAGCATGGCACATACTATGAAGATGTGGGCACACGTGCCTGGAGAGTACTGCAAGGCTCCACCAGATGTGTCCAAGCAATGGAACCATGATTTCAGCATCCCAAACACACACTCTATGATGATTCTGGTTTGTGTGTGTGCCTCATTATGGCGTTCTTGAATGGGTGTGTGTGCATTTCTGATTGGAGTCATCATCCACGGCTCCAGTGCATAGCCAGCATCCCCCACAAGATGGCCTTGTGGGATGTCCCCCCTGACAAATACCTGATACAGCTGTGAGGCATGCCAGATATGGGAGTCATGGTAGCTTCCAGGGCTGCCAGCACACACATCCATGATAATGCCCTAGGTATTACACACAACCTGGCAGTTGATGGAGTGGAATCCTTTGTGGTTTATGTAGCGCCTACCATGCTCACCGGGTGGTGACTTGATATGTATGTGCGTGCAGTCTATCGTACCCAGTACCTCCGGGTAGTGTGCCACATGGTGGAAGTGATGCATATTGCTGACCAACTCCTCCTGAGTTCGGGGGAAGTATATATGCTCATTGGCATGTGGTAACATGGCATCCAGGAACTGGTATAGTATCCTGGATGCTGATGCCTGTGAGATCCCCATTATATCTCCAGTTGGCCTTTGAAAGGTACCTGTGGCTAGTATTCGCAAGCTTACACATACCTTCGTGTCCACTGGCATGGGTTCCACTCTGTTGTTTCTGGTTCTCAGGTGTGGCTGGCACAGCTCCACTATTTGCTGTAAGATGTCCCTGTCCACCCTGTAACGCTCTACTATCTCCAGATCATGTAGCCCCTGGTAGGTTATCCTTGGTCTGAACACTCTTCTCCTCCTCCGGGGCCTGCAGTGGTTGTCAGCATCATCTTCCACAACACCGTCAGTCTCTAACACATGGTGATGAATCACAGCTATGGCAGCTCCCAACATGTACATTTTAAAAGTTGCCCGTGTGTTTACACCTATGGTTCAGTGTTTAGGAATACACAGGTGTGTGTAGGGTGCTTTCACACTTTATACTATTGTGCTGTGAACACCGATGATGTCATAGGGTGTGTATGTACGATCGTAGCTACAGGGTATCTTATGTGTTTTACTATAGGAACTACTATTGTGGAGCCTTTGATGTTGAATTACATTTGGCTGCCTTGGATTACCTCTTGCCCTTCCCTTTACATTTCTTCACATTTCACCTACCATTTTCTGGCATGCATCCATCAGCCTGCTTTCATTTGTACTTTCCTAGACCTGGCTTATCTTGCGTAATGTGTTCTGTTGCCGGTCTACTGTAGGTTTGCTTTGCTCTGCTATGACAGTTCTCCTTTCTTTGCAATCCGATGCCTCCCCTATCCTGTTTTGCAGGTTTCTGCGAGCAGTCTTTTCAGCTGCCGTCGATTGCCCGCTGTGAGTTAATAGGTGTTAATTGCTCAGTTGTACTCCAATTACCCTACTGTGGCATTTCCTTCTTTTCTTCCCCTGACCTTCCTGTTTGTGCTATGGTTCGCGGCGCGTGCATCCGCTTACCAGGTTTCGAGCATGTTTTCATCCCCGTACACATGTGCTTTTGGGCACCATGTGTGCTCTCAGCGAAACGATTCTATACATACCTCCCCACCCCTGTCCTGCAGCTTTGCTTAGCAATGGCCAGGCCAGATTTGCATTGCTCCAATGTGCTTGCAGCTATGGTGGCACACCCCACTGCTGATGTCATGTATACCTCTGAGCCACTTCTCAGTGTTATAGCGCTGTGTCGTATGGTACATCCTTAATCCGGCGGGATGTTTGTGATTCAGTATTGCCTGCCTCATTGCACTACTAATTCATAGTAACCACTCCGAACACTGTCACAGACCCTTAGCAACCCTTGCAGCTTGGTTGTGGTGTACCATGCATACCATTGTGTATTATGATTAAATCCTGATTTGTATTACATTGCGATTTTATGACATTTGTATATATTTTCTTTGTGTTCCAGTTTGCGCACACATGCCCTGCAGTTGTACTTTGCGTTACTGTGGACATGACATTAAATGTTGTTTTTTAGGTGTTGTACATCTTTTCTTATGCCATTGGCTGTGTATTTGGCCATTGGCATATGTTAACTTTCTAATACAGGAGTCTGGGCCACTTATATAGCTCTGATGTTCTGTTTGGGAAAATGTAAACCGTGTTTTTTGGTTTACATTTCCGTGGGCTTACGCTATGCCTGCACCACTTCATGAATCACTATATACCTTCATTTGCATGGTGCGGCACTGCGCATGGAGTGATTAGCATACCTAAGCCGAGGGCTGCGTAGTTCTGGCGCACGCCGGTAGTGCACGTGGAATTGGATCATACCCAAATCGCTCGATGGCCATACTTGGCGTTATACCACCTATTCTATGCCTGTGCCATGAATCCCGAGGAAGGTTTATATGCTAAGATTTTTATTTTTGTAATTTAGATATTTTTTTTTTTAGTTTTTGAATTCGTATTAGTTCATGAAGCATGTCTGGTTAATTTTGCTTATATTGTTTTCTTATCTGCTTTTAGTGGCTAGTGTCTTTTTTAGATTATTATTATTCTCTCTCTAAGCAATTTTTGCATTAATAAGAACAGTTTGTTTCTGTGTCTTGTTTAGGTGAGGAATGCTTTTGGCGGGGTTGTTCACAGTATGTCTGTTGTTTTTTACATTGTAGTAAAAGGGAAATGTGGGCTGGGATTCAGAAAGGGCTACAGTAAGAGAAAACAAGGGCTGCTACCATTGGCAGTGACCCTTTCTGATTCAGAGACAGGCCCACTGGAGTGATTCTACATGATCTGTAGGATCATCACAGTAGGCCATCTCCATGGTTATGCTTCATGCCAAGGAGACATTCTGGGAGAGTGGCCTATACTAATTATGCATGTGCTCTTTCCTGGAAATGCCTGCAGTAAGGGATTTATGCAGCCAGGTGATTTAGAGAATTGCTTGGCTGTATAAATCAGCATGGATGACTGTGTTAAAAGACATGGCTGAAAAACTGCAGTGCCCAATTTTAGTCAATGGGGAGACTATGTGAAAGGTAAGACAAGATAAGTGCCTATGATGAGGTAGTCGTGATGGTGGGTGTGAGAATGGGTGTATGTTGTGGCAGGAAGTACGTGTGTGTGTCTCCATGAGTGGTCTCAGATGAGATTGTGTAAGTGCGTGTGTATGTGTCTAGGTGGTGTGTGTGTGCGTGCGTGTGCGTGCGTGCATGTGTGTGTGTGTTTGTGCATGTGTGTGTGTGTGTGTGTGTGTGTGTGTGTGAATTGAGTTTGGGAATGCCTGTGAGTTGTGCGTGCTTCAATGTCTGAATGTGCATACATGTGTTTATGGGGGGAGGGGTGGCTGCCATGTCTTTAATCTCCCCTAGACTAATGAGTAAAGCAATAATACTGGAGGGGGATACTAGACACCAGGGACTCTGAAATATTACTCTACATTACATAAAAAGTTAACACAACAGGCTTTGTATCTACAGATACTAGACCCCAGGGACAATCTTTAAATATTACTCTAAGTCAGTTACAAAGCTAATATAACAATTGGTTTGCAGCACAAAGGCTATTTTGAACAATAAGAGGGAGGGGGTATCAGACACCAAGTATTCTTTTTACATATTAATATAAGTCACATAAAAAAGGTAACACAACAGCAAAATTTGTATCACAGTGCATATTTGCAACAATAAGAAATGAAAAACTCTAATGTTGGCATTTCTGAGTGCAACTGTCTGTGAGTTATGAGGAACAAGTCAGTTATAAGAGTCAAAATCAGGGATGCTTCATAAAATCCGAGACAACTGAAAGTTATGCAGCTATGTCCATGTGTGTCTTTGTATGTTGTGTGTGTGAATGGGGGGACTGAATAAGGGAGTGCACCTAGGCAATGGAATGCATGGACCCCCATTAGAAAGAGCTACAGTAGAGAATCAACTATCCAAAATGTCAATTATCCGAACCCAGTCCTTCAAAGTTTTTGGGTAGGAAAAGTCATAAAGTCTGAATTTGTAAACATTATACGTATTAGCTTGTGCATGTTTTTTGAACTTGTAGCCTTCTTTATTGTCCACTGGAGTTGCTGAATGGTTGAAAAGTGTATTCCCTGAGTGCAGAAAAAACAAGATTTTAGAAGGTTTTTATCCAGTTCAATGTATGTTTGATCATCCAAACAGTTTGATTATCCAAACTACCCTTGGTCCCTATTAGTTCGGATAATCGATTTTCCACTGTAATTGATACTAGCAGTAAGATTACACAGTTTGGAGACATACAATATAGATAATAATGAGGTCTCTCCTAATTTTGGCTAAACATCTGTCTGAATTACATTTTCTGTGATCATGGAAACAGTCCCTTTGGACACAGCAGTTAGTGCTCACAGTTGGATTCTTTCTGAATTCCAAACCACAGCCTGTGATTCCCTGTGTATTGCAGAAATATTGTCTCTGTAGATTAATATTCCAAAGAACTACAGGCTTAATTGTATAATTTTGTAGATGTAATTATTTATTTCAGGTAGCTGGGCTTTCTGCAAACAAAGCCTGGAGCCAGGTCTGAGCCAGACCTGGATGTTCTGTCTGTTAGTGAGCTGTGCCACTTATATAACCACAGCATCTGTACCACCTATATAACCAAACAAGTTCAACTGAAAATGTTTACATAATGCAGTACTGCAGGACAATCACCTAAAAGTGAAAGGTACTGGCTAGGTGTGGTACCCACCAAGTACCAAACATAAGAATGATTGATTAAGCCAACCTGGACCTTAGCAACAGAATTTACCTTTAGGAGCAAAGAATATAACATAAAAGGAGTTCCAGCTGCCAGACGTAATAAAGCATTCATTGTATACAGTTGGTCTTACCTCTATACACAGAATGGCCTGTTGTTTAAAACGTTTCAATTTGGTATGTCTACTTCATGTTTTAGAGATACAGCCCATCAACAGCCCAAGGTTAATGTGAGGCTACCAAGTCACTTCACATAGGCTTCCGCATCATTTGGATGCTTCTTGTTTTTATTTGTTTGTTTTTTAACCAGGAAGGTGGGGAAGTCATACATTTTGCATGTGTGTATGTGTGTAGATAGATATAAATCTATTTATATATCTATATCTATATATCTATGTATATATATAAATATATATATATATATATATATATATATATATATATATATATATATATATATAATCCAGACACATGCTCAACTAGCATATGTCCGAATCACAAAACATCGAACACACATACACGAAAGCGCTTAACATCGACAAGTGCTTCCGTGTATGTGTGCCTGTTGTGTAGATCAGACTACAGTGCGGGTAAGGGAAATTTCCCTTTTCCTCACTGTATTGCGATCGCGGAGTGAAATAACAAAGTAGGGGGGGTGTGGAGGCTGCAGGAAGGCAAGGCCCCCCTGCAGAAATGTAGATTTTTTTTTTAGAACTACACATACACGGAAGCGCTTTTCGATGTTAAGCTCTTTCGTGTATGTGTGTTCAGTGTTTTGTGATTCGGACATATGCTAGTCGAGCATGTGTCTTAGACCCATATATATATATATATATATATATATATATATATATATATATATATATATATATATATATATATATAGTTATATAGTTATATTCCTTTATATTGCCAACAAACTTTCATTGACATGAAATATATCTTGAAACTTCATCGTTGATGTGTGTCATCAACATACAAAAACAGTAAAATAAGTGATCACAAATTAACTAAGTAGATTTCATTGTTGAGCAACTAAAACAACTAGGAACTTTACACTCCCAGAAATTGCATATACTAACTCTGCAGTCACACAACCATGAAGAAAGGGGATATCTCTGTATATTATATTACAGCAGAACCAATGCAGCTCGATTATAATGTAATTCGACTGCTGCAACCACCAACGAAATTTACCAGAATCATGGCAAGCCTTCCTGCTCACTTTAGTAATGTGTGCAACCCTAACCTTAACCTCCATCTTAACTTTAAAAATGCCCTTCACATAACACTAATATTATTCAGACAAATTTGAGGTAAAAGTGGTTGGAGTTTTGGTAAATTCATTGGAAAAGGAAATGTGTTTCTTTTTTTCGATGTACAGAGTGTCAATGTGTTGTTTGTACAATATAATGATTGGTCGACAAGATGACTAATCATTATATAATCATGTATATATATAAATATACATATACATATATATATATATATATATATATATATATATATATATATATATATATATATATATAGATATGTATATGGATTCACTTCAGAAGCTCGAAATACTGAAATCTCGAATTTCAGTACCTCGAGCCCAAGAAGCTGAATCCACAAAACAACGAAAACTAAAAACCGTGAAATTCAAAACCTCGAATACCGGAAGTTTTGAATTTCACAGTTTTACAACACACACACACGCACACACACACACACACACACACACACACACACACACACACACACACACACACACACACACACACACACACGCCATCCACCACACAAACACATACAATCAGTTTACTACATGAAGGAAGGGGGGCAAGCCCATCTGCATCCCCCATGTGGGGGGCTGTGCCCCCCACACCCCGTCTACTTAAATATTCTCACTCGAGGTCACACTACATACAAACACACACAAAACACCGCCACACAAGCTACTTTCTCTTCACACACACACATAACAGCAACAAAACACACTGATACACACCACAGCCTCTACCCAAACCCCTTAACACACACACACACACACACACACACACACACACACACACACACACACACACACACACACACACCTACCTGAATACGTAACCATAGCGGAACTTTAAAAATGCGAAATTCAAAACCTCTGGTATTCGAGGTTTTAAATTTCGTGCTTTTAAACTTTCGCTATTATGTGGATTTGGCTTCTTGGGCTTGAAATACTGAAATTCGAGATTTCAGTATTTTGAGCTTCTGTACGGAACCCATATATATATATATATATATATATATATATATATATATATATATATATATATATGTAGTTTTGTGACTGCAGAGTTTTTGTGTCATTCCAAGGGGATCCAGTTGCTGTCTGCCTGGGAAGCCATGGTTGACAAATCTTACTGTATAGCCAGAGATGCTTTGCACTTGGCACCCCAAGGCTTTCAGCTGCTGGCAAAGGCTCCTGCCTCCCCCATAGTGCAGTTTATAGGCAAGATCTCGAAAACATTACCAATGTGAAATTAACAAATCAGACCAAAATAAGGGTCATGCTGCTAAATGCTATGACTTTAAACCAAAAACAGCACTCCCCGGAAGCACTTCTATTACTAAAAGATGTAGATGTCTGTGCAGTCACAGAAACCTGGTTTAAGGCCTCAGAGAGTACCATGACCCTGTAAGGCTACAATGCCTTCCACACCTTTAGACTGCAAAAGGAACATGTGAAAACCAAAGGAGGCTGTGTTTCAATTTATACTAGAGATAAATTCCCCTCACATCTTGTTAGACTGGACAACTCCATGGGGTTACTCTAGGTCCAGGTTACGGTGGGTAAGACCCCCATTCAAGTTCTAGTCAGTTATAGATCCCCTTCCATAGGTCATGAGACCTACAAAAACAATCCACATTTTACTGAACACACCGGCTATGGAGGACTTCAGTTATCCCACCATCAATTGGGAAACCTACTCTAGCCCAAACTCACTTGCACAAAAGTTCCTTGACTTTGCAAATTCAAATGCCCTGGAGCAAATTGTCTATATCCCAGCAAGAGGAACTAACATTGTAGATCTGATCCTCACCAACATGTCAAACAGGTGCACTGCTGCAACTTTTGGACACTCATTAGTTTAAACTGACCACAAATCAGTCACCTTCGAACTGAGACTAACACCAGAACTCAAAAGGGTGAAATCAGAGAAAAGCAATTCACCAAGGTATACTATACCCTTATACATGAATGTATAAATATATCCCAAGGCCCATCCCAAGCTGAAAGTGGTAACCATGCCAAAGCTTACACTATAGCCCTGTACAATCACTTGTAGAAGTATATAAACTCGGCTGTACTGGATAGAATCAAAGCCAGAGCCCCAAGTAAAATCAAGCTACCATGGTGGACTTCCAGCATCAACAACTCCAGAATAAACACAAAAAGTTGCTGTCTAAGAAAACAATGACTCAGCAATGGAAAAGAAACCTGCCCAGCCTTAACAGGCAAATAAGACAATTTGTCAAATGGTCCAAGAGCTCCTTTGAGAAAAAACTAACAAGTACTGCCACGGATAACCATAAGGCCTTTTACAGCTATGTACATAACCTAAGGACCTAAACATGTGCAGAACTGGTGGCCAACAGTACCACACACACTCTGACCCTACAGAGATAGCAAACCTGTTAGCAGATAGGTTTGGTGAAAATGTCACTCACTTATCCCCTTCTAACTTACAACAAACCCTCCCCCAAACTTCCACCCACCTTACATATCTGAAGAGCAAGTCCTCCAAGTTCTGTCCAAGGCAAATAACATGGCCTCTATGGGACCAGATAACATCTTGGGCTGTCTTCTAAACAGACTAAAACATGAACTAGCATCACGACTAAGTACCCTTTTCAATCATAGCCTAACCACAGGCTTTGTTCTTGCAGAATGGAGAACAGCTACAATTATTCCCTTCCACAAAGCTGGCCTAGCAACAGAGCTGAGGAATTACAGACCCATAAGCCTGACCAGCCTCATCTGTAAGGCCATGGAGTGTATCATTATGGACCTCATAAATAAAGAGATAGGTGTCCTCCTGGACCCTACCCAATTCGGCTTCATGAAGGGCAGATCTTGCCTGTTAAATATGGTGAATTTCTTAGAAAGTGTGACTAAGGCCATTGATGAGGGCATGTCTGTGCACACAGCATACCTCTACTTGGCAAAGGATTTCAACATAATCCCACATTCAGGCATTACCGATAAACTTAGCAAAGTGAATGTAAACACCTTCATTGTAAGATGGTTGCCAAGTGACTCACAAACCAGACACATATTATCAAAGTGGGTGACTCCACATCAACCAGCAGACCTATTACCAGCAGGGAGCCACAGGGGTCAGTGCTGGGGCCCCTACTGTTTGGTATATACTTCGCAGAAGTTCTGGTCAAAACTAAAGGGTTGTGGCTGACCAAGTTTGCAGATGACTGCAAACGAGGTGTAATCATTGAATCCCCAAATGATGTCAGGATGGTATCACAAAGACCAACAACTAGTGTATTAGTCATAGTCTAAAACTGAATGTAAAGAAATGCATCATCATTCCCTTCAGCACAAACAATGTCCCTTCACACTATCAGATCAATAACAATACCCTAAGTACCCATGAAGTGGTAAAGGACCAGGGATCACTGGTTGACCGTGACCTTAACTTCGACCACCATGTCTCTACTGTTGTAAGGAAAGCTTTCCATGCATTACACTGGATTAGTAAAGGCATTGCCTGGAGAGCAAAAGAAGTTATAACTCCCCCATACTCAGCACTTATCTAGCCCATAATTGAGTATAACACCCCATTCGGTATGTACTGCACATAGCATCTACAGCAATTAGAGAGACCTCAGGGGTTTCTAACAAAGAAGGCCAAGGGCCTCCAGCATGTGCCTTACACGGACCAACTAAAATCCCTGTCACTATACTCTTTATCTTATAGACTTCTTAGGGGAGACTTATGCCTGGCTTACAAGGCAACCCAAGACCCAAACCTAGTGAACTAACTGCATATCCATAAATCAAATGGATCTAGGGCTACCCATTCCAGGGACTTAAATATGGGTTGTGATTTAAACAGGACATGCTGGAGGGACAGATGTAGCTTCCAGTGACTGCCACATCTTTGGAACAGGCTAACAATTCATGTGAAACAGAGCCCCTTTATGACACTGTTCAAGAAGACCCTGGATGAGTGGATGGGGCACCGTAAATTCTTACCAGGGATAGCACCTGCAACCCTCCTGGACATGGGCAGTCATTACTAAATGCAATCTTGGGTATTGACTAGTACTTCTATGATATTACTTTGGGTTGAAACGGCTAGGCTTAAATGACCTCCGGGTTGATAGCCATAGTAATATATATGTATATAGATATGGATATAGATATATATTATGAATTTTATATATATATATATGATTATATGTCTTTAGATCACCGATAAATATTGAAACTGTTCATCAGTGATCAGTGTGATATTAAAAAGTTGCACTTATGCGGTCACATATGCAAACATTCACGTTGCATTTATAATCACCTACAAGATCTCCAAACGTTCATTCAACCCACATAAATTGAATATACTAACGGTATGGTTTCACAACCACGGTGAAAGAGGATAAGTCTTAAAGGTACTCTTAAACGTGTATTACAGTCACACTGCTGCATATGACTGTAATGTCAGTTGACCACTGTAATCACTGATGAAAATAACCAAAAGTAGCAGCACACAACAAATGCATGCCGCGATACAAAACCCATGGCACCTGGAGATATATTTATATATATATATATATATATATATATTTATATATATATATATATTATGTAGGGAGATGATACTTGGAAGGAACAGCTTGCCTGATCTGGAACCGATCAGAATTTTTGAACTACTCAGTGACTGTCTGGAAGAAATATCTTGTGGCAATACAAAACTACTCATAAGTCTACTTGATGTTGCAAAAAAAGCATTTTATTAGCGTTTTTCATTCCACTCCCATGAATTACAGCCCCCTTTTCAGGCAACCTGCCACAGTGGTGCACAAAAACTATAATCCCCATATTATAACAATATAGCATGCCAAATCTCCCTTTTCTTTGAATCTTCACCATCTCCCCTTCAAGTGAAATGCATATCTTGAAGTAGTGGCAGAAATGTTTTATTCATAAGAATCTCTGTGTTCTAGCATATGCAGATTCTTATTCTGTTTGTGGTGTGTACACTGCAGGAGGACTTCTGCCTCCCTCATAATTTCTATAATACTACCCACCTGTATTGAGTTTTGAAAATTACTCATAAAATTTATTTATTTTATTTATTTATTGGCATTTGATTACCAGGATAGTCCACTGGGCTGGTATGAGCCCATTTTTAGTGGAGGCCTGGAGAGAAAAGCTCCAAAATAAACATTTACATAAAGAAGGCATTACATAACAAAGAAATAATCAATTACATAATATAACTATTCAAAAAAGCAGATAATTAACAATATAGCACAAATAATACCTTATTATAATATTATTAATATAATATTATAAATGACTTCTGGATTACCCATATCTCTAATAACTTTTCCATATACATCATAATACCTTTTCCTACCATAACTTATTACTCTCTTAACTACTAACCAGTTTTCTTTCCTGCTCTACTTCAAATATATTTGTTTTCCACATCTCTGTCCTGCAAACATTTACTTCTCCTTTCTCATATCTTCCTGCTTCTAGCTCTACTAACATATTTCTCTATACTCAGCACTATCACCTTTATCTCTAAACCCAGTCAAACCCATCTGAGAGCTACACAGAAATATCACCCTCTCTATCAGAAAACTCCACAACTCTTCCCCAAATTAAAAATTCTCCCATTAAAAAACAGTTTGTCTTATATTTAATCAAAAATCTCTCCCCTCTCCATTCTATTCTGCTTTACAAGGTTAAAGCAAAATCAGTCACCTTTACTCTATTGTACAAAAGTTTCTTTCCTACCCTTATGTAGTGACATACACCCTAACACAGGCCCCAAGCCAACACACCTACACCATCTAGCAGCAATAATTCTTATAAATCCCTACATATTGTAACAGTAAACTTTCAAAGTATTTGTAACAAAACTACTGACCTACACACATGGATATATCTCAATAAACCAGATATCAAAGCTGCTACAGAGACTTGGTCAAAACCTAATATCGAAGACTCCAAATTCCTCCTTCCAGGTTTCAGCACAATTAGGACCAATAGACTCTACAAAAAAGGAGGTGGTGTAGCTCTCCTTTTCTGAAACATCTACAATGTAGTGCCATACAATGATACCACTCCCCACTTCTCAGATGCTGAAATCCTCATTTCCTTCGTAAAAATAAATAAGTCAAAATGGTTGTGTATCATAGTTCTGTACATTCCCCATGGTAACAACATACCAGTATTGGAAGATATACTATCTTGGGTCTCTAATACAATGAAAAATGAAACCATTATTCCGTCTGATGTCAATATCAATTGGTTAATATCAATCCTCAGATATTATCCTATTTAATTCCACTCAACTTAGAACCACTCCAACTAGATGTAATATTAGTTCTAATGATGGTTCCATCCTAGACTGGATACTGGTTACAGATCCAACTAAAATCTCTTCAGGCGCCACTCTTACAAATGCTATCAGTGATCACCTCCCAGTTTTTGTTTTTAGAACAGCTTCCTCCTTTCATAAGCAACATCATTACAAACAAGTAAGGAATCTAACCAATTTTAACCCACACACATTCACCAATATACTAACAAATATGAACTGAAACAACTTAAAGGTTCTTCCTCTAGATAAAGCACTGGATTACTTCAATACCACATTTTAGAAAGATGAAACAGTCTTGTACCCCTTTGGGTAAAATGGGTGAAAACCAACCATGCCCCATGGCTAACTAAACCTAGTAAAGAACTTATTCTGACTAGGGATCAAACATGGAAGTAGTGTCAAAAACAATAAAAATCCTTCATACCAGTTAAGATTCAAACAGCTCGGCAACCAGGGAAAAAGAAAAGTAATAAATGACAAAAAAAAAAAAAACAGTATTATATCAAACATCTAAGTAACCATAAACAGAACCCCAGAAAATTCTGGTAATCTATATAACCATTCCTACACTCAGGAACAAAAAGCAACCCATGTCTACATCCAGACAAAACACTACAACAAATAGCCAGTCCCTTTAATTTGCACTTCAGAAATTCTACAGCAAACATCACTGCAACTTTACAAAACATCATTCTAACACAAATTATACTGGACAAGCCACTACATCCCCTCACTCCCTGTCCCCTTCTTCTACAACTTCACTTCTACCCAATGAACCAACCAACAACCCTTCACCTACATTCTAACTTAATCCCATTCCAACTTCTGCAATAAAAAGGCTACTCCTCAAACTAAAACCTAGCTCTAATTCAGCAGATAATCTACCCACGGAATATCTAAAACTTGCTGCAGAAGCCATTGCTTACCATATTAGTTTACTAATTATCAGATCTATCCAAGAATCATATGTCCCAAAAATTTAGAAAAAAAAGCTTTTATTCTACCCTTTCACAAAGGCAGTAGCTCAAGTGATATCTCCAGCTATCATCATATATCTATCCTGGAGTCTACTTTAATTAAACAAAAGTGCAATCTGTCGAATACTAATCCGTCGACACATAAACAGCGAAACACGACAATGTTGAACACGCAAAACGGCAAAATTTAAACATCGAATCTGCAATAGTTGGCCAACCCCACCACCCGTAACATACTACCTACGCAAACACAACAACAAAAAACACATACATACACTAACCAAAACCCTACTACTAACCCTAAATTAAAGCACCAAAACCCCACTTGTAACCCTACACTAAACCCCACATACACAACTATCTATGCACTACCCTTAACCCCTCCCTAACCTAAGGTCCGTAACTACTGCATACTTATCCTACAGAACTATACCCACACAAAGTAAATATTCCACACACATACACTTAACAAAACCCTACACTAAACCTTACATACATTACCTATCTATGCACTTAGCTTAACCTGCACCCTAACCCTAAGGTCCATAACTATCGCACACTTACCTTATGGAGCTATACCGCAAACGAGAATTCGACATTTCCGATTTCGCTATTTAGTGCATTCGACATTTCCGCATTTTGCTGTTTATGTGTCAATTCGACAGAGTGCGCGTTCATTTAATTAAAGTAGACCCCTATCCTGCCCCCTATCTCTAAGCTCCTTGAAAAGTGTGTACACATGCAATTTCTTAACTTTATCCTGAAAAAACAAATCCTATCCCACAGTCAGCACGGATTCAGGCCATCTCACACTACCACAATTACCTTAATATCCTTCATGAATCCAGTCAACTAAGCCCGAGACTCTGGCAAAATTGTCTCCACCCTGTTTCGTGACTTATCAAAAGCTTTTGATACAGTATTTTACTCATTTCTTCTAAATCAGCTCTGAAAAACTGGTCTCTCAACTCACTCTCCTAAGCTATTTTTTCAGCTACCTGTCAGACAGACTGTTAGAAGAATATGTATTAATGTATATGTTTAGTGCTTATTAGAAGCCAAAAGGGTTAACACATTTCATTCTATTTTATGTACAGCTCAATTCTGTTTGAAATTATAAATTGCTTTTCAAACTGCAGTATACTTTCTGAAATTGCAAGTTGCTCTCTGACCTAATATTTGCTAGCACAGCAAAATTCATGTTTATGCCTTTTGGAAATGTACTGAGAAGCAGGTGATTATCTGCTAGGTCAGGAAAATGAATGAATAGTGAATGAATAGAACAATACTGTTTTCTATAATGTGATTAAATATGAACAATCAGCCCTGTTCGTGTTATGAGAACATGTACAACTGCGGAAAAGAAGAGATACATCAGACAAAAGACTGCTTGGAGAAATGAACTGTAATCTGTACTTGCTTTGTGCTCGAATTAGCCATAGTACCTTGAATGGTAACATTGCATAGTAAAAGTTGTATCTGACCGGTGGTCGTCAAGGCCACGTTGTTTTTCTTAGGAAGTTTTTTGTAAACTTGATATGCCAGCAGAAAATCATGGACAAACAGCTGCTGAGAAACAATATTGAAAGAACTTGTGATTTATTATGTCAGCTTAGTAGGCAATACCTTTTAAGAAATGTATAAAAGTAGTTTCACTTCCTGATTCTAGTTAGACAAACTCTGTATTAGCACATTTTTGTCTCCTTGCTGCAAGATTAAAGTGCCTTAACCTGAACCTGCCATGTGTTGATCATTTTGAAGTTATTTTTCCTTTGACAGATTGGTCCTTCGGACCGGAACTCTCTCTCTTCGCCTCAGGTCAGATGGGTCAAGTGGCATGAAACCGTACGGGGAAGAGACCACATCGGTTCTTCTGCTTTGAAAGACCTCTGACTGAATTGTCGTTCAAAAGAGGCCAGCCACTTTTCTGATCTGCGGTTGGAGGACGAGTCGGTATACGAACCAGAGAGGAACAATCACGGAGGCTCAGGTAAGGTGAAATTTACCTTTTTTTTTCTGTTTTAGATCAGGGACTTGATTGAAAATATCTGTCAGGAGATTTGTATTTCACAAGTCAGGGACAGAAAGATTGCAGTCTTGTCATAGATCAGGGAAACAGAATAGGTAAGACAGTTATTCTAGATAAACTGTGAAATAGAAAATCGTGGTACCACGTGAGAATAAGAAGGGTTATGTAACATTTTTTTTTTAACAGTTAGAACAATATGGGTAATAAGTGCCACAAAAAGTTCCCAAAACCCACCGCTAACCGAAGATGCAAAATATATGCAATCACAGCGTGCCGACAATATTAGATACTATACAAAATGGGTTAATAAATATGAATTTGATGGCAAATTAGAAAAATCCTTGCTTATTAAACTTGTCAAACAGCTTAAAGCTGACGAAAAAGGTCAGGTAAAAAAGCAACGTCAATTGGGGGTTCCTCAAGCACACAGGTGGATTGAGGAAGCAAACCGTAGAGAGCAAAAAAGTAATAATTCAAAAGCTATGTTTCTAGATAAAGAAGACAATGATTTGGTAATAGCATCAACCCCTCCACCCCCTCTGCTTCCTGCACCGGAATATGAAGTAAGTGGACAAGCTGGTCCACCTCCGCTATACCCGGCTGTCACCGCAAAGCCAAGACCGTATGTTAGTGATCCCATTGAGACCAGGTCTCGAACACGTAACTTAAGAGGAGATATTGAGTTATATGAAATAAATAAAAATTCACGAGCTATGAGTGAAGAAGAGATATGTCCACTCATAGAAGTACGAAATCCGCAGGCAGGACAGGCAGGACAGGACCCAACTCTTCTAGTATATAGACCGTGGACACCGGAAGACATCCGGAAAGCCACAGAGGGAATTCCCCATCCGAAAGTTAATTTTAGAAAATTTTTAGAAGACTTACAGGGCATGAGGTTAAGTTATCATTTGAATGGAGAAGAAGTAGAAAAAGCAGTCAGACAAATCGTAGGTCCAGATTGGTACATGATCAGTGGCAACTGGAATCCCCGTGACGCAGAGCATAAGCCACTCCCACATAGCAGCGCAGAATTGGATAACAGAGTGAAAGGTTTAACAGACCAAATCTCTGAGAAATGGAAGCCTAGGGCAGACTGGACTTGCATTAATCAATGCATCCAACAGGAAGGTGAAACTGTTGACAGATATTATGCTAGATTATTAGAGTGTTTTAATAACCATTGTAGAATGCAGGTACCTGAAGATCAAACACATGATTCCCCATATGAGCAGCAATTAAAGAATGCATTTTTGAAAGGCAGTATTTTGCCTATAAGCAGCTTTATTACAAAGCACGTGGTAGACCATCGAACAAGTAGATTACAGTCACTACTTGAATATGCTAGGCATGCCGAAAGGCATTTTAACAGTAAAAAGAAAAAGAAAGCCCAAGTATTAGCGGTAGAAGACGGAGCAGAAGTTTATGTAGTACAGTCTGGGAAAAAGGGCAAGAAAAATGCCCAGGGAAACAAACAATCTGATAAACGATCAGAAGAGTTTGAAGAAAGAAAGAAAAGGGGTGAATGTTTTAAATGTGGGAAAAAGGGACATTTAGCAAGGGATTGCAGGCAAAACAAGAAGGCAGCCATGGAAGATAAGGAGGGTGAGGACTGACTATATGATAGTCAAGAATCACTAAAAGGGAATAACCAAGAAAAGACAAATGCAAATGTGATAGAGGGAGTAGAGAATGTGGTAGAAGAAATAGAGGAAGTACAAGAAATCACCGACGGTGAAGAAAGTGAAATTTTAGACTTGGTATTATTGAGCCTAGAGCTCTATTTAGCAGACACAAAACCGAAAGTTACACTTCTGGTAGAAGGGAGGGAAGTTAAATTCCTGTGTGACTCAGGGGCTTCACAGACCCTGATACATCCTTCCAAACTACCAGAAAATTCAGAATCACTTGATTACATATTAGTGAAAGCAGCTAATGGACAGCTGTATCGGGAGCCACTCTCCCATAACATAGCAATAACTGACCCTGTTTCAGGGATGACCCAGAAAAGCAAAATTGTTGTCTCTGCAAAATGCCCACTGAACCTTTTGGGCAGAGATCTTATGCAGATATTTGGCATAGCAGTAGTACCGACTATGCAGGGTATGGAAGCATAGCGACAAATGGACACTTTTGTGGTGCGACCGGAGGGTGAAACATTTTATTGGTGCAGCCAGGACTTAGTCACGACTGGTCCAGGGGCAATAACTGAAGAACTGATGAATGTAGCCATCAGTAAATTCCCCTCCCTTGACACTGATAAACAGTATTTGTTGCACTGTACTCTGTATTATTGTAGCATATCAGGACCTGATAAGGAATATGAGCAAGAACTGTTTAAAAACCAGGCAAACAGATTAGTATTACGTAATCTGTACTGGGACACAAAAGGGAACAGTGTAGTCAGCTGTTCATTGCCCCAGGGATTCTTTGTACTCTATAAATCTAATCAATTACCACATGTTAGCTTAACCAAAGACAAGAATGTGAAATGGGCAGATCTTGGAGAAAAAGTCACAAAGTGGGAAAAACAAACAGAGTTAGAATTGTCAGAACAGGGAATACAAAAACAGAAGTTAAATTGGATAACGCAGACACACCCAGCTGTACACTTGCAGTCTAGCGAGGACAGCTGATTAGCATTCTTACTAGAAGAGGAAGAAAAAGCTTTACGGAACATACCAGAAACTCTCGGGTCAACAGGGAAATCAGATGTAGGATTAATTCATACAGCAGGACCAGTTATATTATGCCAAAATCAGCATTCAGACCTCAAAAGAGACAGTATCCCTTAAGGAAGGATGCAGAAATAGGAATCAAACCTATAATAGCAGCTTTACTTAAGGAAGGAGTACTGATAGAATCACCTGATTCACCATGTAACACACCCTTATTTCCTGTTAGGAAAGCAAACGGAGAATGGCGTATGGTCCAAGACTTACAGGCTGTAAATGATGCAGTAATACCTAGAGCACCTACGGTGCCAGATCCACATACTCTATTGAATGATTTAAAACCTCAACAGATGTATTTTTCTGTGGTAGATATTAGCAATGCGTTTTTTTCGATACCGATACACCCTGACAGCCAACATTGGTTTGCATTCACATTTCAGGGAAAAAGGTATACATACACGTGACTACCACAGGGGTATTGTGAAAGCCCAACAATATTAGCACAAGAGATGGCAGGCAACTTGGCAGGATTTAGCCCTCCAAGAGGCAGCCAAATTTTACTTTATGTAGACGACATCCTGCTGGCAGCCCCCACCCAGCAAGAATGTAGAGAAGATATCATAGCATTACTACAATTTTTAGCCACACAATGACATAAAGTAAACAAAAAAAAAATTGTAGCTTTGGAGAAAGCAGGTTAAATACCTGGGATATGTAATATCCAAAGAAGGCAGAACATTAGATGAAGATAGAAAAATAGCAATTTTGCAAGCACCCAAACCGACTACCAAGAAGGAAATGATGTCCTTCCTGGGCACGACTAATTTCTGTCGGAGTTGGATTCCAAACTATGCCTTGGTGTCTGCTCCACTGACCAACTTGATATACAAGAAGCCTATGGCAGCACAAGATTTATTACAATGGACACCAGAAGCAGAATCAGCTTTCTGCAAATTGAAACAACTAATAGCATCCTCATTAGTTTTAGGATTACCAAACTATCATAAACGTTTTTTCCAAACTGTAGAGTGTAAACAAGGTTACATGACATCAGTGTTAACACAGCAGCATGGGGATAAACAATGCCCCATAGCTTATTATTCATCACAGCTGGACCCAGTGGCGCAATCCCTGCCCCACAGTGTACAAGCAGTAGTTGCAGCTGCAATGGCAGTACAGGCTTCGGCCTCAGTAGTGTTGTTCCACCCTCTCACATTGAGAGTGCCTCATGCAGTCGCAATAATTTTACTACAAGAAAAAGTATCATATCTTTCTCCTGCTAGACATCTTTCCTGTATGACTATACTCCTGAGCCAACCTCATATGACAATTGAACAATGTACAACTTTAAACCCGTCTATCTTGCTCCTGACCCCTGCAGATGGCACACCACACAGCCACCTGCAGCAAATTGAGCAAAAGGCACTGTCTAGAAAAGATCTAATGGATGTTCCCTTGGATGATGCCGAGGTGACATATTATGTGGACGGCTCATGCAGAAGGGGTCCTACTGGACAGAATCTAGTAGGGTATGCAGTAGTTTCTGATACTGAGATTTTAGAAGCAAAGTCTTTACCACACAACTTATCTGCACAAGCAGCATAATTGATTGCTTTGACAAGGGCAAGTACCTTGGCAAAGGGTAAATGTGTGAAAATTTTTATTGACAGCCAGTATGCTTTTTCTACTGTACATGTTTTTGCACAGCAGTGGAAAAATAGAGGAATGATAACATCTACTGGTAAACCGATTAATCATCTGCAATTTATTTTAGATTTGTTAGAATCTATTCAGTTACCTCAGAAAGTAGCTATTTGTAAATGCGTAGCTCATACCAAGCAACAGGATAGGATTTCAAAAGGTAATGCGAGAGCTGATATAGCTGCAAAACAGGCAGCTTCAGCTTCAGAAGTATTCCTTTTGAGTGAGGAATTACAACCTTCTGAGATTTTAGATTTATAAATGTTAAAAACAATGCAGACACTTACTACAAATGTAGAAAAACAGAAATGGATAAAATGAGGAGCAATTCTTGAGAAAGGGCTGTACATCTCCAAAGAAAGAAAACCAATGTTGCCATCTAACTTGTTTAGATATGCAGCTTTGTTGAGCCATGGGCAGTGCCATGTCTCAACAGGGGGATGGTACAGTTAGTGAACCGAGTGTTCACTGCATATGGATTTACAAACTACACAAAAAAATTTTGTGCAGCATGCCATGTTTGTAACAGGCATCATGCACAAGGGGCATTGAATCCTAAGCAAGGGAGTTTCCTAACACCACCATACCCGTTCCATACTATCTGTATGGATTTCATAGAACTAAACAAATGTGAAAATAAGAAATATTGTCTTGTCATTATAGATATGTTTTCCAAATGGGTGGAAGCTTTTCCGACCAAAAATCCAGATGCAGCCACCATTGCATAAGTCCTTGTTAAAGAAATTATTCCTAGATTTGGCATACCGGAAAATATCTACAGTGCCAATGGCACACACTTTGTAAATCAAACCATACAACAGTTGAGTCGATATTTCGGAATTTCCTTAAAGAACCATTGTGCATACCACCCCCATTCCACAGGATTAGTAGAGAGGCATAATGGGGTTTTGGAAAACAAACTTAGAAAATTGATTAGTGAGACACAGAGGAACTGGGTGCACTGCCTGCCTCTGGCACTGTTGAGCATGAGAACTGTTCCAAATGCAAAGGAGTTAACTCATTTTGAAATACTGTTTGGGAGGGCATATTATACCTCAGTGGAAACCTCTCATGCCTGCAGACCAGGAGGCTGACAGTTCACTTGCAGAATGCATGAGACGTCTTCTAAGTAATAAACAACTTTTGCAGTTGAATTCTGTTTCAGATAAAGAACAAACCAGACCATCGGAAGCAGCAGTAGTCCCAGGCACGTGGGTCTGGGTGAAAGTTATTAAGAAAAGAAACTGGACCACACCGAAGTGGGAAGGGCCATACCAAGTGCTACTGTCAACACCCACTGCAGTCAAGATCGCAGAGCGAGCATCCTGGATTCATCTGACACACTGTAAATTGGTTAAAACCTTTGAACTGGACAAAAAACTTGTTACTGTTACACAAGAACAAAATGACCAGATACGGAGCAAGTAGAAATGATGAACAACCTCAGAAGTATTGCATGATCATTCTGTTGGCCATACTGATGACATTAATCTTTTTGTTGTGGCCTTTCCTTTTTCCAGCCACACGAGCTGAACTGAATAAACGTGAATCATTCATAGACTGGCATCCAAACTTTAACACTTACCAAGCAATTAAATATGTGTATGCTGAAACTTTTAATGTTTCAAATTGCTGGATCTGCACAGCTATACCGACAGCATACAGGGGATTATTGATGACTGCTGTCCCCCTAGGGGTCAATGAGACCTGGGAAAATTTGCTTTTTGATACTACAACTGTAAAATCACAAGCCAAAATAGCATTGTACCTACCTGTTACACAAAAGGGAATTGTATGTTTTTACAAAAATGATACTGTTCAGGTAGGTTGGAGTAATTGTAATGTGACTGTTCCTTACAAATGTTATACCAAAGCTAATAATGCAGGTTATATCTGTGATACAAACTATGACTCATATCTCTAGTCAATTCATAAGACTATTGATGAAATACAGCATAATCCTGTTCTTTTAAAACAACTATCTATTATTGATAAGAAAATGTTTCATGCAGGGCAAGTATATATTAATACTAAAGTAGAGAACTGTTATTTTGTTTGTGGGAAAAAGACATACAAATGGTTACCTGAGAACTGGTCCTGCAGTTGTTTTTTGGGTTACCTGGTTCTGGCCATACGACACACTGCAGTTTTGCCTCAGGGAAGAATTCAAAATGTCAGAGAGGTCACCAAGAAAACCGGAAATCCAATCAGAAGGCCTGAAAATCCAGTGGGACAAATCGAAGCAGCCCGGAGAAACCATAATTCCGTAAAAAACAAAGATAAACTGACACACATGGACTTGAGTGACACTATCATATCATGGGCAGGTATAGCCCCTGCATATGGCACAGTGAAATTGATTTGGGAGCTGAGAAAACTGTCCAAACTTCTTGAAGTAATGAGTAATGAAACTTTTTCTGTTCTCGAGTTAATGACTGATGAACTGAATGCTATGAGAACGGTGGTGCTTCAAAACCGCATGGCTCTTGACTTCACCCTAGCAGTGAAAGGTGGTACGTGCGCTTTAATAAAAGAGGAGTGCTGTTCATATATTCCTGACAACCAGCATGAGATAAACGATCATCTTGAGGTGATTCAGCAAGTGTCGACCATGACCAAACCAGGCCCAAACCCACTGATGGACTTTTTCCAGAATTTGTTTGGGGGGGTGGGGTAGCATCCTAATGAACGTCCTGATTGCCATTTGTATGGGATTACTCCTATTAGGAGTGTGTGTTTGTTGTGGTATTCCCTGCATGAAAAGACTGATCAAAGATTTTATAGGCATGTCAGTTTCTGAGACTTTATATCAAAATACTGAAACTGAAGAACTGCTGAAACACTTTCATAAGTTTTAAACTGAATGACTCTCTTAACTGCAAATTCTGAATAGAAAGAGGTTAGGAGAAGAAGCAATCGTTTATGCTTTTGAAAATAGAATAAAAAGTATTAACAGGGGGAAAATGTTAGAATAATATGTATTAATGTATATGTTTAGTGCTTATTAGAAGCCAAAAGGGTTAACACATTTCATTCTATTTTATGTACAGCTCAATTCTGTATGAAATTATAAGATGCTTTTCAAACTGCAGTATGCTTTCTGAAATTGCAAGTTGCTCTCTGACCTAGTATTTGCTAGCACAGCAAAATTCATGTTTATGCCTTTTGGAAATGTACTGAAAAGCAGGTGATTATCTGCTAGGTCAGGAAAATGAATGAATAGTGAATGAATAGAACAATACTGTTTTCTATAATGTGATTAAATATGAACAATCAGCCCTGTTCGTGTTATGAGAACATGTACAGCTGCGGAAAAGAAAAGATACATCAGACAAAAGACTGCTTAAAGAAATGAACTGTAATCTGTACTTGCTTTGTGCTCGAATTAGCCATAGTACCTTGAATGGTAACATTGCATAGTAAAAGTTGTATCTGACCGGTGGTCGTCAAGGCCACATTGTTTTTCTTAGGAAGTTTTTTGCAAACTTGATATGCCAGCAGAAAATCATGGACAAACAGCTGCTGAAAAACAATATTGAAAGAACTTGTGATTTATTACGTCAGCTTAGTAGGCAATACCTTGTAAGAAATGTATAAAAGTAGTTTCACTTCCTGATTCTAGTTAGACAAACTCTATATTAGCACGTTTTTGTCTCCTTGCTGCAAGATTAAAGTGCCTTAACCTGAACCTGCCGTGTGTTGATCATTTTGAAGTTATTTTTCCTTTGACACAGACAATAGGCAATTAAATGGCAAAACTCACTATGTCCATATCTTCACACCTCTACTGGTGTTCCCCAAGCTCTATACGTGGACCACTCCTATTCAGCATCTTTATCAATAATCTTTAGTCTTCTTTCAGTCAGCGGTCCCTCATACAATATGCAGATGACTCTACTATCACATGTTCCACTGACTACATCAAATCACTCAATCTGCTTATACATCCATTGAGACCTGCTTATACAATAATCATCTGTCTCTCAAGCCTAACAAAACCAAACTTATTTTATTTACTTCCAAGAAAAATACAGCCATAAACAAAACTCAGTTCACCATACTTTCCTGGAGCAATATTAGAATTGAAGTTGTAAGTCACACTAAACTGCTAGGTGTAATAACAGATGAAAGCCTAAAATTCGACCGGCACATACAACATAACATCAATAAAACACACCAAAAGCTAGGCATTCTTTAAAGGCACAAACAGTTCCTTAGTCCTTCCACTAAACAAATACTAGCTACCACTTATCTACTTCCCTCTCTCACATATAGTGCCCATCTACTTAATACCCTGCTCTCCACCCTAAAATCAAAGCTGGAAACCTGTTATAACAAAATCGCCAGGTTCGCAACAAATGACAGACATTCTACTCACCACTGCATATCTCTACACTCACTGAACTGGCTTAAAATTCCACACTATCTCTGCTACCTATAATTAACTACAACACATAAAATAATTTACAAACCTTCAGACTGTCCTACTCTTTGTTCATTGTTTACACATTATCTTCTAAAAAGGTCTCTCAGATCTGAGAATCAACACCTCCTGCATGCTCACGAACCTAACCTACCTGTAGGCCAGCTACTTTACTCTTGCGCGGTAGTTAGAGCCTGGAATGCCCTTCCACTTCTTATTAGAACCATGCACTGCCATTCTTCTTTCAAAACATCTTTATGAGAACACCTCTCTGCTAACTGGATCTATACCTGTACTATGCCTTCCTCTTCTATAACCTGAAATCCATTTTCCACTTATATTTATTCATATTTCACTTTATACAGTCTACAAATTGTCCATAGACCACTTAACTACACTTGCAACAAATCTTATACAATCTTTATAACCTGTTGCATAACTGAAACCTAGCGTTTAATTGTACCTACTATATATTTCCACTCTCTCCTTTAACTAATTGTTAATTTTTTCTATCTGTGTATTTTTGTGTGAATTTTCATATTGCTAATTTTCTGACATATATTCTGTGTTTATGGAGCTTTTCTTCCCTGGCATCCACTTAATGGCCCAGTGGTCTATACCGGTAAACAAATGCCAATAAGTAAATAAAATGTCAAATTGTAACAATTATTACAGGCTTAAATTATAGCATGAATAAGAAAGGTAATGAAAAGGCTAAGATTATATGACAAGGTCTTATTATGGGATAGTAATATATTGGGATGAAACAGAAGCATGTATAGGTGGAAAGAGTGAGGTTGTAAGGATTTAAGGGTTGGGGGCTTAATACATGTGCAGTTCCAGGATGAGGAGACATATGTATGTAAAGACGTTTTGAAGGAAAATAAGGTTTGAATAGTTCTAATTGCTAATGGGAGAATATTCCAGGCTCTAGCTACAGTATAGGAGTATAGAAATTCAACGGCTGGTAGTCTGAGTTTGTCGACTAGCAGAAGTTGCTGATTTTCTGGGCTGAGCGATCTTTTTGGTAGAAAGTGGCTAAATAGTGAACTAAGGGCAGGGCAGAGGAAAGGTTTTTAGATTATTTTATGTCCAGTATTCAGTTGCAGGTAAGTGAGATAGTGAGTCACAGTCATCATGCAATCAGTCTGCAAAACTAACACATTCACTAATAATATCCTCACCTACCCATCTTAGTATCTGCACTAATCTTAACCACTGCTGCCCTTAAGGCCTCTTTATACTTTATTACTGACATCACCAAAATTTTCCTAATTCTACTACCTTCCACAGTCTTTAGCACTAAGCATCTCATTTTTTGATTACTATTTTATATTTCCCAAACATTTTTCCAAGCAGTAACTCCTATTATCCAAAAACTACCTAACCGTGCCATAGTTACACCTTATCGTAACACCTTTGCTAATCTCATTATCACTAATGACAAAGTAACCAGCCCCTACATGTCTCCCATAACTTCATTCTCACACACATACTCAACCAAGCTCACTTCTCATTTATATCACCTGAACTCTTCCTATGCTCATTACTTTACCTCCATACATACAAATATTTTACAGCTAACTATTCCTCACCACAACCTATATTATTTGTCACAAGCAAACCAAAATACTGGCATCCATTCCCCAGTGCCACCACCAAACGTAAGCTCAGTGGTGACGTTCATCCAACCACTGGCTCCACTCCTATCGCACAGTCTAATCCAACCTCCATTACCCAGTCAACCCCATTATGCTCTGCTCAAAAAAGGCCCAAACCTACTTCTGCTGAAACTAACCTTCCATAGAATTTGCAACAAAACTCATGATCTTCCTGTAGTCCTATGGCGCTAATCCCTAGATATAATTGTGGCAACTGAAACCTGGCTAAAACACAAAATAAAATTCAAATCCATAATAGGACTCTACATTACCCCAGGTAATAATACAGATATACCTGAACAAATATTAAACTGGTTAAACTGCAATGTATCTCAAGAAGCTATAGTATTGGATGACACAAATATTGATTGGAAACAAAATAACCTAACCTCACTCAGGAAACCTGTTGAGTTTCTCCCAACTGATAAGTAAACCAGAGTTCATTAAAAAAAAATCCTTAATTGACTGGATTCTCGCAAATAAATCAAACACTATAAACTCTAGTGGGACCCTAGCTGATACTATCAGTCACTACTGCCGAATATATATAATCAGACAAACACAGAATATCCCTAGACCAATAACCTACATGTAAGTTTGCAAAAGAAAGAAAAAAAAAAGAAAAAAATCAGTGCAGGAATGTTCAACTTAACCATCTCACACTACAACTGGAACATATTAAAAAATCTACATCTTAATGATGCAATTTTACACTTTAACCATATCTTCCTAAAAGTGCTAAACAGTCGTGCACCTACCAGAACCAAAAGAGTAAGGTCCAACCCAGCCCCATGGTTAACCCAGGATACCAAACAATTAATGAGTAAGACAGACCATGTCTGAAAAAAAAATGGAGCAAAGGGAAAACATAAAGAGACTTACAGGAATACAGAACCCTCCATAACCTTGCTAAACAGCAAATAATCAGCAGCAAATATCCTATTTCTCAGACATCTAAACCACTCATCAAAACAATGCAAAGTTGTTCTGGTCTTACATAAGAAAACAACTTCATCAAGGGTAAACCTTCCCTCTTCATCCTACAACTAGTAGTGACTCAGATAGCATTTCAACACAGTTTAATTCCCAGTTTATTAACTTAGTCTTAGCAGTCGCAAAACAAAATGGCCCATCAGTCTGAACAAAAAATCCTTCATCATTTTCCTTCATAAAGGTGGAGATTCAATGGACTTAACTACCCACCTATTGCAATACTATCATCCCTATCCAAAATACCAGAAAGCTGCATTCACTCCTAGCTAAAGAAATTCCTTAATGACCAGAAATATTTCTCCCACACAACGTGGCTTTTGTCCAAATCATAGCATTACAACCACCCTCCTCAGCTTTACCAACATTGCCAATAAATAGAGACACAATGGCAACCTGGTTGCAACAATTTTTCTCCACCTATCAAAATTCTTCAGCACAGTAATCACAACAGAAACCAGTATATAAATCTCCAGGTCTTAACAAATCATCCATAACATGGTTCCAAAATTACCTATCAAACAGGCAAAAGCTGTTAAATATAAGTAAGATGTCTTCTTTCCTACCAGTCACAGCTAAAGTCCCCCATGGCTCAATACTAGATCAACTTATTTTTAAAATATTTATCAGCAAACTCTATACTGTGTTTAAACAAGCAGCATTAATTCACTACAGAGACAATGCAACACTACTGTGCTCACTGCAATCAATGCTTTCCTTCCTTGACATCACTCAACAGGCTTTCCTATCCACTGAATCCTGGTTAAATAATTGGTTCTATTCTTCAAACCCCAAAAGACAAAATTTATGCTCTTTACCACTAATAATCTCATTCATGCATAACACTAAAATTGAATGAGCAACTCAAGCAAAGCTACTCAGGTATTACTTGACATTAAAACAAAACATGGCCAACAACTGCTTCAAGCCATCAAAAAAAAAAAAAATAGAAAATGGGATCCCTCTACAGGGCAAGGCAGTTTTTGACAGACTTAACAAGACAATCTATGGCCACAACTTTGCTACTTTCAACCCTTCTTTATGCATCTCCCATTCTAACAAACCTCAGTGCCATAACTACAACAAAACCTGATGCATGCTACAATAAAAGTGCATTTGCTGCAAAGAGTCAAAGACCCTTCTAAAAACTCACCATTGTATATCCCCTAAACATCTATAAGGGTTAGAACTTCCTTACTATCTCAACTATTCTCAAATAAAATAGTCCATAACTTAATTTCCTAGCTTAATGTCCTTCAATGAAGAATGTGCTCCAATCGTACTCTAAACCTATACTAGTGAGATTAAACAACTAATTTCTTCTCACCATCTTCCAAACTTATAACTCAGATGGAATCTCTCTATACTCCTATCCAGTTTCAAAAACCTGGAGCACTATCCCATTCTATTTAAGACACACAATCAAAACTAACATGTATAAGGTGCTGCTAAAGGAACACCTAATCATAGATTGGATTTTTTCTTGCACCACACCTGGATAATAACTGCACTGGTCATTTTCGGCTATCTACCTCCTCTATTTTTTTCAGTATCAAACTCATAAGCAATGGTTATTCTGACTAGGCCCTACAATAAACTACCTTCCTTTTTCTCAGAATTCCCACACTATGTTTTCTTTCTTTCCTGCACACTGTCAAGTACTGCCAGCATAGCTAGCTGGAATTTTGTAAATAATTATATGTCATTTGTGAATATCAGACTAATTTATGCAAGATGTTTTTGTTACAAATGTATTAGAACTGTATGTCATGTGTATATCAAACTGATTTATATAGATGTTTGTGTTGAAAAGGTATTTGCAAAGTGCTTGTGTTTGAAATGTATCTATCCACAGTGTGCCCTACTGGAGAGAACAGAAATGTACATGCACTATTGTAAATGTTTAAATGTGCATGTTTTAAAAGAGGAAACTGGAAGACAGGAGGTTAACCTCAGTCCAGCAAACTTTAAAATATATCTGAAGTTAAATCACTTTACAGGCTAGGCCATAAAGATGCTATCTGACAGCTTTAAATGCAGCCAGAGACACAAACTCTGTACCAGGAAGCTTTCTGTATTGTCCTTGGGGTGAACTAATTACTACTCTGGAAGCATGGATGTAAGAAACTGTTTTATGACTTCCAGTACCTGCCACAGATCTGAGCAAAAGCTCTTGTGTGTGTATTTTTACAGGTAGGTACTAAAGCCATCCCGTACTTGGACATTTTACTTTCTAAAGACACTAGCTTTCACAAATATACAGCTAATATATATAGGAAAGTAACGTACTCCAACTCATTCCTGCACTACACAAGTTGTCATCCTTTTCGTCAGAAGCGGGTGATCGTCAAAGGTCAGCTAGTGAGGGCAGCCCGCATTATCACATTGGATAGTGATTTTGCCAATGAATGTGGACACCTAAGGAATATATTTTTACACCAGGGTTACCCACATGAAATGTTAGACACTATTATAGAAGAAGTGTCGTCTAAGCGTCAGTGCCATTTTTATAAACCAATCTTGAATAGAGAATTGGTTCTTATGAATGACACTGAATCCTCAAACACAGACTTAGTAAATGTCCACACAAGTAGGCATCCTTCTGAATGTTTTGGTGTCACATTCATAACAACATACAGTCTCAATAGTAGTGACTGTATTCAGGCACTACGTAAAAATTGGGACTTACTCAAAAAGGACAACACAGTACACCAAAAACTTGGTAATCACCCACTGGTTGTTTATAGAAAGGCAAAAAACCTCAAAGCCCTCCTCGAACGACATAATATTAAAAAAACAATGACAGCTGGCATGTTTAAATGCCAGGCGTGTAATTTTTGTCAATACATCTTGGAATCCAATAGATTTAAAGTTCACGATTACGAATACAAGTTGAACCTAAGAGCTAACTGTAATTCAAGAATGGTGATCTACTTAGCTATGTGCCAAACCTGTACAGCTTTCTACGTGGGCAAAACAGAATGACGCCTCGTGACGCATTTATGAACATACTTATGCGATCAGGAAGCAGAAACTTGATAATGCACTAGCAAAACACATTTCAGTTTATCCCAACCATATGTTTAAATTTTTGATTATTGACCAGATCACACAGGACTTCAGGGGTGCTCCTCTCCCACTTAAGTTAGAAGAGCGAGAGCTGTTTTGGCAAATTAGACTCAACGCATACAGTTCACCAGGTCTGAATGAGAACTGTTCTTTAAGTAGTGTTCTTAAACTTAGGAGCCTTAATAGGTAGGCTGTGTCAGGTTACCTTCCACACTAGCACGACACAGTTATTCTAATGCTTTTGAGCACCTTGGTTCAGTGACCTTATGTGTATTTTTTGCTGAGTATTTTTTGCTGAGAATTTGTAGTTTTATTTTGATACTTTACTTATTACCAATTATGTTCAGCACACTTGATGTGCTTCAACATACACAGTTTAGTGCACTAACATAGGTATTTGTATTAACTCAGTTTTACAAACACCAGCAGAGTTTTTATGCACTTGTAATTATTATTTCTTTGCCTCACTAGCTTAGTAGCAGGCTAGATTTACACATTTTTTATAGACAACGCTAGTTGTACTTTTAGTCTGACTATTTGGATTTTTAGCTTTTACTTTAAAAGCAGTTTTTAGTCTAGTTGTGTTTGCAAATAGGGCGTGTCTTGTAAGTCAGCTTTCACTTTAAGTAGTTAATTGACTTTGTAAGTATTAGCCCAGAGAGTATTTAAGCTGTGACTTTTTGTTTTTCTTGATCTGAAGAAGTTTGTTTATTGGAATAAATGAAAAGCGCTTTATCATTTCGTTCTGTGCTACTGTGTGATTTCTTCTCTATTTTGTTTTTCAGGTACTAAATCCTGCCAGCTTCCAGCAATGGAGGTTTGCATGGGATCTAGAATCAGATGACCAGAAGTGATATAATTCTGCAAAAGTAATATTTTAGATATTATTTTAAGAAGTCTGTTAGTGAGACTGAGCATTTTCTGTTCTGTCTTTGCCTGACAACAAAAAAAGACCATTCACCACATAATCTGCCTTTCTCTATTAAGTAAGTTATTAGGGAATAGTATAATTCTTTTAGATTAAGTCAGGAATATGGTGAAGCTTAGTTTAGATATTGTTTTTCTTTATTTGTCTGGGTCTGTCTTTTAATATTATTTTAAATATGTCCTGTAATTTTGAACTCTGATCTCACTGTGAATAGATATTTATTTAGTATTGTCTTGTTCTTTTATTACTTATTATTAAATATATTTAAACCTTTCATTGTGGCTGATCTTTGTATAGATTTATAAGTTTTGAGAGTACTTGCTTATTTATTTGGTGACATTATGTGGGTCACTCCTAACAGCCTTGCTCTTGGTCAAACTACCATTTGTATTAATATTACTTTCACTCAGTATATTGGGTACCCTTGTAAGGGTCTTAAAGTAGCTGGTGAGGGGCTCTGTTGGCAGTGATAACTACCTTATAGTCTGAGCAAAAGCAATAGCTAGTAAACCTGTGCCAGGCTTTCCCAAGTGTGTGTGTGTGTGTGTGTGTGTGTGTGTGTGTGTGTGTGTGTGTGTGTGTGTATGAGTGCAAATCAAATCTCAAAGAGTGTGTGTGTGTGTGTGTGTGTGTGTGTGTGTGTGTGTGTGTGTGTGTGTGTGTGTTGGCTACTTGGGCAGATGCAATGCAATGGTTGGACAGAGAGAGTGTTGGAGGACTGGCTTGGAACCCTGACTAAGGACTCAGCTCTATAGCTGTGCCAGTGAGGAGCCTTACTGGGGAAATGAAAGATAGAAGAACCAGCCCTGGACTGACCTTGTTCTCTGTAAGCTCTTAAGGGAAATTGTACTTGATTGTGCTTGATGCAGACAGCTGCGTCTGGATATACTGTGTGTGTAGCTGTTATCCTCCCAGTGAATGTCCTTCACTGGTGTCAGTGGTGAGGATTGAGGTTCCTTGAATACTGGCCCTAAGGTGGAGGGACATCACACACACACTATTATGGCTAACACATTGTAACTCTTCTTATATGATCTGTGTAATAGTCTCCTTACTCATAAACATACACACTGAAGTCTAATTATGTGATGGGAAATGGGAAATTCACCCCAGGGATCACTTCTGTAGCTCTGCTCGACAGGGGCACAGGAAAATAATTTTCTTGGGTGGCAAAAGCCAGGGTACATTTTTTGGCTAGGCTTGTATGGGCCCTAGGGCCGATAGCCTAGTACCTACCTATGAACCTATGAACCCTATGTATAACAGTCATAGCTACCTGCATGTTTGTTCATTTTTTGTATCTTTGCCTTTATTGAAATCTTGTAATGTTTCATATTTTTGTACAAATTTTTGAATATTTTTTATATTCTTGTTTAATTGTGGGGCTTTCCTCTCTAGGCATCTGTTGAAAATAAATATTATCCCAGTCAGATTTTCCTGGTCAACAAAGATAAATAAATACATAGAAATTGTAAAAAAAAAATCAGCAGTTCAGAGGAAAAAATGACACTCATTGTTCAGATAGAAAGTGTTATAGATACCAACAATACTGATGAGATGGCCAGCCCTACATGAATAAGCTACTAGCTATCTGTTGTCTAGTTGCCCAGCTTTCTTTTCCCAGGATATCTCTATTGAGCAAAATATGGAAGTAAAACTAATCAACATGCCAAACATGAACTAAAGATTGCTACACTCAATATAGGTTCTCTAATGGGAAACAGAGTGGAAATGTACGGCATATCCTTTGTTTCAAGGAGACAAGACAGATGTTCAGTACAGCAAATCCACTTGGATTTAGATTCAGAGTGTACTACCCAGAGGGAGCACAGCCTAGATATGGTGTGGGAATTGTGGTGGGGTAGTGACATCAGAATACAGAGAGTGAAATGCACAATTAATGAAAGACTCATGGCAATCAAACTGCAGTGTAAGGATAGGGCAGTATTCATAATCTCAGGCTATGCCCTTGAGCAGGGTGGTGATAGTTAGGGAAAGAATGCAGTTTTAGAATTGACAGGGGACCTGAATGCTCATATCAGGACAGACAGACTATGACATGAGGACTACTTGGTTCCACATGAGTGTGACGACAGTAATAAAGAAGACAGATCATTCTAGACTTCTGTCTGACAAATGACTTGAAGGTGGGCAAAATATGGTTCAGTGAGAGAGACAGTGCCATGATCACATACAAGACTGACCAACATGTAAATCACATAGACTTCCTCCTAGTAAGGAAATGGCACTGGGGTAGAATCAGTAATTGGAAAGCCATCCCCAATGAAATAGACAGGGCACAGCATAAATCAGTGGTGGCACCAATGGGCTATAAGTACTGGCCAGCTCATGTTCTCCTGCTTTATCTAGTCAATTCTGAAACTACATTTGTTCCATCAATATGACCACCCTGCTGAGAGGCATAGACTGAAATCACATATACTGCCCGTACACTGCAGTCTGATTGCCGTTAAGTCTTCCAACAGAGGCTGGACTAAAGACCAGAAAGCTGACTGGAATGAAAGCATAAAAGCTCAAGAAAATGCTCAGGGCTCTAGCATTTCAGGAAGTAGAGTAAATAGGTAGAGTTTAATAAGAATGCAAGCCTCTCAAACAGCATGTGTAAGGTCTATAGAACAGGTATGTGGCCATGCCAGGTGCAGAAATAAGGTACATAAGTAAAGCTTTTGGTGGAATGAAGAAGTCCAGGAGATTCTAAAAAGAAAAAAAGGAATAAAGGAAATAATAGGAGATAGAAAAGGTGTGCCAGGATAAGAAGTAGTACTGGCAGGCTAACAAAGAGGCTAAGAAGGTAGTCACAGAAGCAAGGAACAAGGCATCTGAAGCACTTACCCAACTTTTGGAAAGTTGCACAGTAGGTGTCATATAGAAACCTTATCAGGGTGCAAAGCAAAGAGGAATGACAATGAAAATAATAACCAGACACACTTCCAAAGGAATGGCAGCAACAACCTGCTGAAAATCCACAAGACATCAAAGACAGATGCAAGGAGTCTTTCTAGAGGCTTCTGAATGAAAACAATCTCACAGAATATGTACTGCCTCAGACATAGCCTAAGATGAAAAAGTAAGAAGTGTTCTCCCTAGAAATAAGAACAGTGCTAAGAAAATGAAGTGAGGTAAAGCAGCAGTCTCAGATGAGGTCGCAACAGAGATGAGTTTGGGATAAATGGCTCCAAATGGCAACTACAGCAATATGGAGAGAAAGGCATGCACCATATGACTGGAAAATAAGAATTCTAGATCCAGTGTATAAGGACACAGGGGGCATTAATAACTGTAGGCAGTATACAGGTATCAGTCTGCTGTCACACTGCAAAGAAGTACTGGAAATAATGATCGATAAATGAACAGAGTAACAGAAAGAAAGAGGAAAGATGAACAGTTTGGGTTCAGGTCAAGATGCAGCATAACCCAGCTGGTGTCTGCAGTGAGACAGATAGTTGAGAAGAGAAGATAAAAATGAGGAAAGAGTCCAACTGGCCACTCTTAGACTTGGAGAAACTATATGACAAGGTCAGAAGAAATCTGACTTGTGCAGTCCTAAGATGGTTTGAATTCTTGGAAACATTGGTAGAATTAGTGCAAGCTATGGTCAAGGACTTAATGGTACATGGATGAATTGGGTGTGGACTCACAGAGGGGTTTACAGTGGATTGAATGTACATTGGGGTCAGCTCTGACCCCATTGTTTTTGATACTGTTGCTGGACAACATTAGCAAATAGGTCAGAGTGGAAAAAACAACAATTTTGCTGTATGCAGATAATGTGGTATTACAAGCAGATTCTGAAGAATGTCATCAGATAATGTGGGAAAGGAATGCAAAACTCAAGGCAAACAGGATGAAACTGAATATAGATAAGACAGTTGTCATGGCAGTAAATGTTAATGGTGGAAATCATAAGAAGC
>NC_056737.1:1269590980-1269655980 GCF_019279795.1 Protopterus annectens
TGTCATATTACACAACTTCCAAATGTTGTTATGATGTCCTTGATATATACATGGACCTAACGTACACAAATCTTGGCCTCATACTGATGCATTTACAGGCATCTTGGAAAAACAACATGTTTTTCACTCATACCCCGGGATTCACTAATCTACCATGCAGGACTAAGTGAGAAGCGCCCATGTAGGAGGAGGAGAATGGCAGCGCACCATGCATATTAATGAAGGCATGTTGGCCGAGCTCCTAGGCTTACACTGAGTCTGTACGACTGCAGGGGGTGTGTCTGAGAGCAGAGCTCTCAGAATATACGCGTACCTGCAATGAAGGACTGCAGAAAGGTAGTAAACAATGAGCGACACCGCTCATAGATGTATGCATACCCCCAGCAACATCCCCTCACATGTATAAGAGCAATAGCGAATAAAGAAAATAAAAATAAATATTTATTTGTAATGAAATGGACGAAGTTCAGCCATAGGTGTGCGGGTTTGCCCATCGCTTAGTTACGGTTAATGTAGCTTAAATAGCAAAAAGAGGATAAAAAGCAAGCTATATGCAACTGAAGCAGTACAGCAATACTGTAGTGGGCAGGGCATTTGCCTCATGAGCAGTTAATCCTGGTTCGAGTCCCACTGTCGCACAGTCTATTTTACATGGCAAAGTATGTTATAACCAATAGTTTTGTTGCAAAACCCACTAAATAACACATATGTATGAACTAGAGTACTGCAGGAAATGCACATGTGAAGTAGCAGTGTCATAATGAATAAGGCACTAGTAACAAGATGTAAACACAACTAAGCAGTAGTAAGCATATGTAAGCATTAGTAAGCATGTTTATGTCTGTTTGCGTGGGGGTAAGCACTGCCTACACAGATTAAGCAATGTGGAAGGTAACTGACTATATGAAACTGTAACCGGAAGTTAGCAGTGCTTAACTACATGCAAACCCATGTACAGCTGCTTTAAAGTGCCTTAATCACTCTGTATCCAATGGCCCATGTTCTGACCAGCCACAAAATAAACAGCCTCTGCAAGGCTCAAACCCATGCCAGATATACTGAAATTTGTTGTTTTCAGGAACATAACATCCAGCCCAGTCATGCAACAGTACAATGAATGTATACCTACATCTAGACAAATGTGTGTCTGTAAATATATTAATATCTAAGCAGATACAACATATCTATATATGTAGTTTATATATATATATATATATATATATATATATATATATATATATATATATATATATATATATATATATATACATATATATATATATATATATATATATATATATATATATAAATATCAAGTAATATATACACACATATACATATATATATATATATATATATATATATATATATATATATATATATATATACAAATACATGAACATATATACATGGAAATGCTGATATCCACACATATATATGTCAACACCTATATGTCCACATATACGCAGCAAGTTACATATATGTACACAGATATATATCTCCATAGGTATAGACAGACATAGTTATAGATATGTAAGCAAATATATATACCCATATAGGTATATATGGCCAGACATCTGCCGATAGCAATGGTAGATTAAAAGAAACATATATGTCCACATGCACTGTTAATGGAGTTGAGAGGCCCCAAACAATATATGTCTCGTACGAACTGGCATGCCCCCAGAGCCAAACATGTCCTCCCTGCAATACACTACCATGTTCATTTTATTGTAAGTGTTTCATTTAAATAGGGATTTAAATTAGTCTTCTTTTATGTTTAACATGTTTATATCACATTCCCCTCTCCCCCACCCACTAGGCGGGCCGACCAGTACAGGCCCATCCAATCCAGCCTCCCCTCGACCCATAGTTACTTTACCCACAGTTCTGCCTCCCTCTGCCGCTGCACACACACAGCCGCCATCCCTTGCCTGGTTACTGGCCAGTAGCTACCACACCACCACACATTGCCCACCCTCCACTCCTCCTCCCTTTGGGACTCATCCAGTACGTTGTCCCGAACCAAGTATCCTAGGTTTGCCACACGCTGTAGTCCATGCACATAGCCATGCGTACCTTTGCAGCCATGTTTTTGGAGGGAAGTAGAATAACCAGTTTTTGGGATGTCCCGCATGGGATGAATGTTTCCCTGGTAATAATAGACTTCACATGCGACTTTGTTTACACTAACGGTTTTATTTGTAGGTATCGCAATGCATACATGGCATATAAGGTTGCCAGGTATGCACACAAAACCTAATATGAATGTTTAATTCAGGTATATGGGAAAAATTCAACCCTGGTATACACACGGCACTACAGGTTCCCCTTCTGATAACTTATTGTTTAATGAAGATGCACTGCTTTAAAGTGCCACACTCAGTCAGTATCCAATGGCCCGTGTTCTGCCCAGTAACAAAATCAACAGTCTCTGCAAGTCTTGAACCCAAGACCATACCCAAAGTGATTTCCCACTAAGCCATGCCAAATACACAGAACTCTGATGTTGTCATTATCATAAAATCCAGCCCAGTCATGCAACAGTACAGAGAATGTATACCAACATATAGATGTATGTGTGTGTGTAATTATATCCATATCTAAACAAATACTACATATATATATATATATATATATATATATATATATATATATATATATATATAAAACAATACCTATATGCCCACACATATATACAGCAGGTTACATATATGTACGCAGATGCATATTTCCGTAGGTATATACGGACATAAAAGAAAAATGAAGCCCAGAGCATACAATAAAGCTCCCATTTGGCAGAAACTGTTCAATTACTTAATTCTCAGCGTAGTCACACAGTGTGGAAATGAAAATACTTAAAAAATCACTTTTATTAAATCCACCAAAACACATTAACTCTCAAACCATACGTTTTTGTTTCTTAACTTCATCAGATGTGGGCTGGAACTCTCAACTGTCCATATTTTCACAGAATGTCCATACTTTTGGTCTGTTCTTCATAAAATTGTTGGTTTTCTGGCAAATCACTGGGATGACTGGGAGGCGAAAACAAGCAGCCTAAACCGCAGGATCAGCAATGTGAACAAAGAGCTCTTCCATGTCTCTTTTCATGTAGTCCAGGGAGGTACGGCTCAGGTCATTCACACCAACATAAACAATGACAGAGTCATATTTGTACTTGTTCTGGAGTGACCTGAGTGCTTGTGTTATATGGCGGATCCTGGCACCCGACAGGCAGCTAACAGTAACCTTCTCCTTATTCAGCCTAGTGAGTGGGACGTCAGTGTGCCTGACTATAGAGTCACCTATTACTAGTATGTTGGGTATGTTGTTTTGCCTTAAGGGCTGTGATTGCATGGCACACTGGTTTTGTGAAGTATGTGTTTCATGGTTGTTTGTGGGTACTTTTTTTTTTACAAAGGGGATGACTATGCAGTTTTTGGCATTTAGCTTGTGGCCATGATTTTGACACCAGGTATCCATCTCAGTGAGACCCTTTTGGAGGATGTCTGTGTCAGCTGGAGAGTCAGTTATAGCCCCTAGTTTGCAGTCATCTGCAAACTTGGTCAGCCATAGTCCTCCGGTGCTTGCCTGTACCTCTGAGAAGTATATGCTGAACAGTAAGGGTCCTAGGACTGAGCCCTGGGGAATGTCACTTGTAACCAGTTTAGTGTTGTACCTAGCTCCTGCAACTCTCACCATATGGATTCTGTCTGTGAGCCAGTTGGCAACCTATCTTGTGACGTAGGGGTTTATGTTCAGGCTGGTGAGTTTGTCTATAATACCCAAATGGGGAATGGTGTTGAAGGCCTTTGCGAGGTCTAGGTAGGCTGTGTGTACCACCTTTCCCTCATCTATAGTCTTGGTAACTGTCTCAAAAAAGTCCACCAGGTTTAGGAGTTATGCTCTGCCCTTAACAAAGCTAAACTGGGTAGGGTCCAGTGTTTGGAGTTTCCCATTGTCTCTTTTAATGAGTTCCATGATGATGTGCTCCATAGCCTTGCAGAGCAAGCTAGTCAGGCTTATAGGGCAATAGTTCCCAGGGTCTGTTGTGACTCCACCTTTGTGGAGTGGAATAACCATTACTGTGTGCCACTCTATGAGTACGTAGCGTGTGGAGAGGCTGAGTTCGAACATCATGTTTAGGTGAGGGGTTAGTTAGTTTTTGAGCTCATGTAGGATGCAGCCTGGGACACCGTCCGGTCCCATTGATGCTATGTTTTTGGCTTTGGAGAGGGCTGTTTTAACCTGAGTGTCTGATTTCAAGGGCTCTACATTCTTCTGGTATGGTTATGGGCCCTTTTGGGGGTGAGAGGGGGGTGAAGTTTGCACTGAACCTGTCTGCCAGGATGTTGGAGATATTGGTCGGTTCAATGTATTTTGTGCCATTCTGCACTAACTCCGAGCAGATCTGAGCATTGCCACTTAGATTCTTGACATAGCTAAAGAATGCCTTGTAGTTATCTTTGTAGTCCTTGGCAATATTTCTTTTGAAGCTCGCCTTGGATGATTTTATGAGGGATCGTAATTTCTTGCTGATACTGATCAGGGATTCTTCCCTTCTTGGGATTTTACTCTTTTCTGAACTAGTTTCCTACTTCTATTGTACAGCTTGTTTATGGCAGGGGTCCACCAGACTGGTTTCCTTTTCTTGGAGGCATGAGTCTTGGTTTTGCTTGAGATAGCACGATCCATGCATTCTTGTAGGTGCCCTTAGAATTCATTAGTAAAGGATTTTGCAGCTTGGACAGCGTTATCCTTTAGCATGGGGGCTTTGAAACTTTCTACCTCGGTCTTAAGTAATGTGAAGTTTGCTTTTGAAAAGTTTTTCATGGTGGTTTCCTTGTCCAGGGGTGTGGGCGGAATGTGGATATCCAAAGTGATTTGCTTATGGTCAGATCTAACCAGCAAGGGGTTGACTTCTGGTGTGGAACACCGGTCATCCATGTTGGTGATGACCAGGTCCAATATGTTGTCACCTCTGGAGGGAGTGTTGACCAGCTGATCCAGGGTTTTTGAGTTTATAAATTCTAGGAAATTTTGGGCAAGGGAGTTAGTACTTGAGTAGTTCTCCCAGTTAATGTTTGGGTAATTGAAATCACCCAATATTAGGGTGTTTGGTAGGACCTTTCCCAGTATTTCCAGAAACGTGGAATGGGGGTCCTGGGACATGGTGGGTGATCTGTAGCAAGCTACAATTTGAATTGCAGTTTTGCCCATTGTTAGTTGCATGTGGATGATCTATGAAGCATCGTGCTGTGTCACTAACCTGGAGGTGTGGGTATCCTTGATGAATATGGATACGCCCCCGCCTTTTGTATTTTGGTCTAGGTTCTGTGGCCAAATTGTATGGTATGAGTTGTAGCCTGGTAGTGCTGGGGTGCTCTCTAGAGCCTTAAGCCAGGTTTCTGTTACAGCACATATAGCGATTTTCTCCATACTGCGGAGTGCCTTGAGTGCTTGCATTTTGAGTTTTAGACTTCTGGCATTGAGTAGCATTACCTTCAGTTTTTTTTTTACTTGTGCTGTTTATGGTGGTGGGTTTGTCTTTTGAGCCTTGCCTAAAAAAGGCACTATGGGGGTGGCAAGAGCCTTGGCCAGTATTCGAAAGCCTAAGGGTGACAGGTGCAAGCTATCTCTAGTGAGGCAGTGTGGCTTGTCGAGCATGTCATCCAAGGTGGACAGACACTGGATCCCCTTTGAATGACGCCAGAAACTTAGCCAATTGTTGAAATTGATACATTTTTCTTTATACCGTGGTATTATTCTTGGTGAGGGCAGGATCCTACTCAGGGTTAGGGTCATACCTGCCTGAGCAATGTGATCAAAGAGCTTTTCCATGTCTCTTTTCATGTAGTCCAGGGAGGTACGGCACAGGTAATTCACACCAACATGGATAATGACAGAGTCATATTTGTACTTGTTCTGGTGTGACCTGAGTGCTTTTGTTATGTGGCGGATCCTGGCACCCGACAAGCAGCTAACAGTAACCTTCTCCTTATTCAGCCTAGTGAGTGGGACGTCAGTGTGCCTGACTATAGTATCACCTATTACTAGTATGTTGTGTATGTTATTTTGCCTTAAGGGCTGTGATTGCGTGGCACACTGGTTTTGTGAAGTATGTGTTTCATGGTTTGTGTTGGGGGGTGGAGGTTGCTTGGATGTCTGCTTTGGAGGTCTCTGTTGCTTTTGCAGATTTTTATTTAGAGCCTCCGAGTATGTTTTCATGTATTTATGTGTGTTTTTTGCTGGTGCTGGTTTAATGGGTCTATGTAAGACTGGTGGTGTGATGCAAGTATTTCCCTTCTCCTCTTGACTGTCTGATCCAGTGTTGTTTATATGGGCATACATCCGTAGATAGCAATGGTAGATGAACAGAAACACATATGTCCACATACACTGTCAATGGGGTTGGGAGGCCCCAAACAATACATGTATTGTAGTAATTGGAAACCCCTCCCCCCCACAGCCAAACAGTCCACCCTGCAATACACTACCAAGTGTTGCAGATCCCATAACCAGGACCTGACATGACATGGGCACAAGATGCTAACAGTACTATATCCCACTTATATGATGTCAGGCTGGTATCAGTAACATATCATGCAGTACAGTCTGGCTCCCATAGGAAATGTAATATGTGGAAGCCATCAACATCCCCAGGATACAGATACACAGGCACAAATATGCAGATACAGATATATATGGGTCTATATTAGAACATCGAAGTTTCAAAACTTCGAGTGTTCTAATATCGAACCCTAGTCATCGAAAATTTAAAACATCAGACATACAGAACAGTAAATTTATTCCTAGAGAAAAAATTTGCTGTTCCAAAACGTATACACAACACAAGCACACCAAACAAACAGCAATCCACAAACATACAACTAAACTCTTACACTTAACTCTACACTAAACTATACATACACCGCTAACTATCCACTTACCTTAACCCAAACCCTAACCCTAAGCTCCGTCACTATCGCAGTCACCTCACCCACGCCCAAACACTAACTCACCTAGCCCGCCCTAATCCTCATGTCCACACAATCACACACTTACCTGACCCGCTCCCTAACCCTAACTCACCTAACCCGCCCTAACCCTCATGGTCACACAATCACACAGTTACCTGAACCTGACCCATAACTTTCCACCACAGTGCTGAAAATACTGAAGCAACAGAAACGGACAACCAAATTCTTTCCCTAGGAAAAAATTTGGTTTTCTGTTTCTTCGATATTTTCAGCGTTAGCTGAAAATGGGTCGATATTAGAACATTTGAAATTTTGAAACTTCAGTGTTCTAATATAGACCCATATATATATATATATATATATATATATATATATATATATATATATATATATATATATATATTTATAGAGAGAGAGAGAGATAGATATACATGTGACTACACATACACATGCAGATATATGTACAGTAAGATACATATGTAGAAGGTGCCCACAATATGGAACAGCCACTATGCCTACAGTTAACACCTGAACAACTGGACACTGTATGGGCCACCCATACAATTGACAATCATTGCCTCCAACATATACCCACAGAGAGGTCATAGGAAAAACACCACACACAGGTTTGCAGAAATGGAAAGCCTTTAATTGTGTACTATTACAGTTCTATATGCCATGTCATATAGCTGTTCAGACACTGACAACCATATAAAAAGAGTAATGCAACTGTGAAACAGTTATACTAATACAGTAGTCTGGAAAGGTTCACAACTGTTGCTGTCCAGGCCAAGCCCTTCAAATTGTACATTAGTAAAGACAGACTGGGCCACAGGATACCAAACAATCAACAGTAAGTAAAGCAGGTTTATAGTTCAGCAGCCTCTATCTACACTCTGCACAAACTCAGTAGGTGGTAAATACGTCATGTGACCAAATGGGTTGTAACTGTTACATAACAAGGCATAACTGACACCATCACAAGCACACCAAGAAACAGAACAGTCTGTATGGCAGGAGGCAGTAGGCCTGCATTAACCCAATTCATGTAAGTAATGTAAATATAGGTGAAGTATATGGTACTGTACATCCAGATACCTTAATGCAGCTCGCCCCTGATACTCCCACATTTTGTAACAGCCTAGGTCATTTATGGTGCTCCTCCCCAGACACAGGGCCATATACCACTGTTACATACACTGGCCTCTGGAGTGCATAAGGGCACACATGTATTGTGTAGGTGATGCCCACACATATATGGCTCCAGCCCCACTGTATGTGTGGGGGATACAACAGCAGTGGACTGATGGCAGCAATGGCAGTGTGATATACTCACAGCCCATTACAGAACAACCCCCGAACACATGACATGGGCAAAGCTTGGTATGTAGGTGGAGGACAGAGGCTGGAACACATGCACATATGTGGAAAACTGTTGCCATACACTAAGCAAGTTGCTGGTGTTACAGGCTAGTCTGCAACATAACCTTAGTCAGGGAATTGAGGTTAGAAACAGAAATGGATGTAGCCATGTAATGATAGCACTCAACACACACACACTGCCAGTGGAATATCTGACACAGGGCCTGTGTGGTGGACAGACAAAACATGACAGCCATACTTATGGCCAGCAAGAGAATAGGCCCACAGTTGTAAGCTATGTAGCAGACTGCATTCCAAGGTAAACTAGTATGTATACACACACCCTGTAACACCAGTGCTATACAAAGCATAACACAACTCTACTCACAGTCTGTCTGTAGTTCCTGATCCTCCAACAAATATGTGGCTGCCCTGAGTGTGCCAGTTCTCCTGTAAGAGGTATTGCTACCTGCTGTCTGTAACACTGATGCCTCACACAGGAATGATGTCCATCACACAGGAAATGTAAAGGGACCATGCCCACATAAAGTAAGGATGTATAGTGGGTGGTTGCCATGACAGTGGTAACTGGATGTACTACACATGTGTAATGATATATATACTGGTATATATATATATATATATATATATATATATATATATATATATATATATATCTATATCTATATATATATATATATATATATATATATATATATATATATATATATATATATATATATATATATATATATATATATATATATATATATATATATATATATATATATATATATATATATATAAATATATATATATATATATATATATATATATATAGAGAGAGAGAGAGAGAGATCCACCATATGTTCTGGACATGGAGTGTAGCCCTACCCAAGCCCATATAGTCCCAAAGTCATAGTGCAAGGCAATGTCAGGTATGTATAGCAGGTATAATAGTAGACTATTGCTACTGTCATTGATATTGTCATCACAGACATGGTGTGTGTGGGAGGTCACATCTGCTTATAACATGTGTGCCATTGGCTACTGACAGATATCCTAAGGACATCATTGTAAAGTACCGCTGCTAGCATATAGTGCCCCTGTGGACTGCAGCAGAGATATTGGCCAATATATGTGGAAATTCTGACACACTCTGTACAGTCCAGAGGTATACACATAAGCCCTTAGTGCAAAACATGTGTACCATGCCTGACAATATGGATGCAGACAGCCATGTAGATGGGTATAACACATAACGACTGGTATACATTTGCCACCATAGGTTATGCATTCAAACACCCCTCTCTGGCCTGACACATAATGACCGCTGGTACAGGGGTGCCATGGCCACATACTACTCACTAGATATTGACATACATCTGTACAGCATCCCACTACTTTGACATACATGACTTTTAAGGGAGGCCTGGCAGCAGTACATCTGGAATGTATCTGCACATGACATCTCACTGGGTAAGTACACTAAGCTGCTAGGCATGTAACAATGCACTGTGCAGGCTACAGGCAGAATGGCTCAACACTGGCCTACATCTCCTATGGGGGAATGCACATGTACCTGCATATATAGCAGGCACTACAGGCATGTCACAGCACAGGGTAAGATACATCTGTGTGAAAGTGTATAACCACAACCAATGTGAACACAGCCACATATGGTAAGCTAGCATAATATTACAGTATATTGACTATCTGTTCTACACCATCCTCATATGTGCCACTCACAGACTGACCCTGCATATACTGGGTTGCTACACAATGTGATCTGATGGCTGTCTGTGGTATGGGACATGTGTGTGTATGGCCTTGGAAACATGTATGTCAATACAGTACCATACAGTGGAGTAGCATGTAGCATCATATAGGAGGGGAACTAGAACAATGACATCTTCCACAGTCTGTACACAGGCTAAAGTACATATTAACAATACACACACTGTTGACATTCACCATAAGTACACAGATCTCAGTACTGTACAAACATCCACAGAATGTCCAGGTTATGTCATGAAATATAACCCCTACTGTATATAACATGTGTAGCAGTCTGATATATCATCAGCTTATCAGATATCAGTGACACTAATTATGGTGTACAGCACATATGCATCACTTCATGCACAACATATGTACAAATTTGGCAGAGGTGTGGCTGGAAGTACATAAACAGGGCCAATATTGACATGTTGCTGTGATAACCTCATACATTTACTGTTGTAACGGGGTTTGTTGCAACATATGTCCTATGAGGGATATGAAGTCAGTAACTGTCACAGCTTTTACTATCTACAGACTGCAGTCCTTACACTACATTCTACAGTCCACAGATAGATGCTCCATTGGTAACACATGAAATCAAAGGCACAACACTGCCCAGTCTGCAGATGACCCTGCAGATAGGGATTCCTCATAAACATGGAACTGATATGGCAAGTTTTGAAACATGTAGGACAGTCATATCCAAACACACACTGTTAAACCAACAGTACTCCAAATTCAGTATAGCAGCACTTACAGTCTGTAGTCAGGTCAGGCACATCCCCTCCTGTTTGTTGGCCTGTTTCCACAGTGTATGTTGTTAGAGGTAAATCCCCAATCTGTCTGAGATGCTGTTTGCCAAACAACATATCTAGTTCCTGCTCACAGTGAATGAAAAGGGTCAACACCACCATGATGTTCCTAGATATTGGAGTGTGTTTCCATGCAATTGGCTATGGGAATGTTACCACAGCAGTTCCACATGCAATCAGCTAAGGGAGGGCTGCAATTCATGCAGATGCCTTCAGCTGATCATGAGCATCACTTAAAATACACATGCAGCTGCCTAAGCAAAGCAGGTGTAGGTCTCCACATCCACCAGAGAGGGAGTGGGAGAGACAGGCAGAGGCAAGGACATGTCAGGGAGGGGAGGGAGAGTAAAACTGAAGCATTTTTGTGTCACACACCTACCAGAACAAGGTATCAAATCTCTCCTGACTATGTAGTGCTATCACATTTCAAGGCAGTTATTAGATGCGCCACATGGGGTACCTATTGTGGAGCACTCAGAACATATATGGGATGGTGAGTGACATCTGCAATAGGGATACAGCAGCTATATGGTAGGTGACGTACATGTGCCTGTCTGCCTGAACAGGTACCAGTGTCAACACAGCCACACTCTCACAGGGACACATGCACATTGACACACTTGGCAGGGCCAGGAGTACAACTCATCAGTAGTGGGATTGGCACAACACATCACTGTGCAGGTATCACATGCACCACATGAGTCATACAGAGGTTGTATGAGTAAAGGGTATGAGGAGGTATCTGACATCAGACAGCATGCTTCAGTATGCCCATGGGGGTTATAGTGAGTGTGGATGTGAACATACGCACCATACAACACTCACACAAACACACAGGGGTCCAGTACTGACATGCATGGGTGCATGTCTTCTGGCCACATGACAATGGTCTGCACTGTGGCTCAGGGGTGTAGTTCTGCATTTGCCCATGCAGGTGGGTATTGTATCCCCCATCCAGTCACGTGGGTGACTATTGTGTGTTGCCAATGCCGTGCATCACTTGTCATGTATGTGTTCCATCTGGGATGTGCACACGTCCCACATGCATGTACAGTGACATGTGGAACTGTACCTGGGGTGTCTGGCCCATCTTGTGAACACAGATTATTATCAGATGTGCCAGACCTTCCTACCTGTGGCGGGAACTGGTAATGGGCAGCAGGTTTACCCTGCACCTACATTGATAGCATGCTAACAGCATTCCCTGGTGTCAGTGGCATCTGTCCATACAGGGCATGTTGTCAGGCATGGTATGTCCATTGTGGGTCATGTAATGGCATCACAGGTGGTGCAGATGTCCATTGGGGAACATGGGGAGGTGCACTGTCTGCATGCACGTCCATATTGGACAGATGGACAGGGTGACATGCCCTCTGTAGCCCACTGCTATCACTCCATAGTTACTATGAGTGGCCAATATGCAGTGTACTACCCACATATTGGCTGTTGCGTAGGCATGTGTGTGTGTGTGTGTGTGTGTGTGTGTGTGTGTGTGTGTGTGTGTGTGTGTGTGTGTGTGTGTATGAGACATTGTTTGAGAGTGTGCTTTGGGTAATTCTGGGGTTGCTAACTGTGATTACCTGGCCTTGATGTCACATGTATGGGTATGGCTTTGCACCCCAGCCTCTCAGCTATTTACATCTGTTATCCCTGTATAGTTGACATTGTGATATATAGTAGGGCCACCATAAATGAAATTAGCAAAACCCCTCCACATTGCCCACACACTCACAGCCACCTCTACACTGGATATGAGTTACAAACACACACACACACACACACACACACACACACACACACACACACACACACACACACACACACACACACACACCTGTTATGTCAGGCAGTAGAACCCCTACCTAACTAGCTTATTACACTACAGCACTATGCAGTTATAGCACGTGCGACAGACATTACTGGCATACCCTTTCCCCAAAGGTGTATTTCGCAATGAATGACATCAGCAGGATTGCCAAAGTAAGGCATTTGAAATATACTGCGAGTGACTAGCCTAAAATACATTGCTCACTACACAGACAGTGACACACACACAAAACATTCACAACCGACATATGTGTGTATAGAACCCCTAACAAAGGTCTATATCACACTACAGCATGGAGATGTTATAGGACACATCATGGGCATTACTATAGAACTCTTTCCTCAAAGGTGTATTACACAATGAATGACATTAGCAGGATTGCCAAAGTAGGGCATTTGAAATGTACTGCGAGTGACTAGCCTAAAATGCATTGCTAAACAAAATACTGCAAAGCTGAACACGCTGTGAGAAACCACGATAAACACTTTAGCGTAAAAAACTATTTAATCTCCGCTTTCTTCAATACAGACTTCCTCAGAAATACAAATCATGTTAAACATTACAATATTTAAATACTTCAAGAACCAATCAAATGCAGTTTAAAAGTAATTTAGTAATTAAGACACAATCATGAAATGCAAGCATATAAAAGGGGCAATACTTCAAAACATTAATCATTACTACTTTTTAACATATACCCTACGATCTTTTAAAAAACATTTTATATTTATGGCATCATTTAGGCCAGGTGGCTGATCCGCTTTTAATTTTATCTGCCATCTGGCTTCTTTTTGTTCTAAATAATTTTTGAAATTGCCTCCTCTCAAATTCAAATGACCCTGTTCTAGGATCGAGAACAAAAATGTTTTTGTAATTATGCTTATATAAAGCATTGTTCTGATCTATGTTTTTTATCTTATATATATGTTCTCTGATCCTAGTTAGTAAACGTTTAGTGGTCATACCAACATAAAAAGAGGGGCATGAAATACAAATAGCAATGTATATCACCCTAACACTTTTACAGGAAAAATAATCCAGCACTGGTATGGTATAATTAAGATATCCATATCATATAAAAAAGAACATTCCAAAAGGTCAGTTCATCCATGCTAGTATGATGACTAGTGATGATGAACGACTAAAAATAGAGTTTTCATGCATTAAAAACATGTTCTTGGAACATGGATATGATGAAAATTTGTTGGATGAACAAATTCAATATGTATGGAATGGAAGAATAGAAAAGTATCCACCAATCCTTCAATATCTCTGAAAAAGCAAATTCCAAGTTACTGAGTGTCAACTAAAGAATGTATATTTTTCCTGACTCATTTTATAAGACAGTAAGGTACAACATGATTGATTACAGTGTTCCCAAAAGATCTACAGAGATCACTAGGTGACAGTCTTCCCAGAGGTGTATTTCTAGGAGGGTGACATCAGCAGCCTTGTCAAAGTTGAGTATATGAATTGTAAGGAGTGTGAGTCCCAAAAAAACATTGCTCTCTATACGGTCAGAGACAGAGAGACGCACACAAATGCACACACAGACTCACACACACAGTTGCCAAGTCTGGGGTTAGAATTTCTACCTAACTACTTCATCACACTACAGCACTATGCAGTTACAGGATGCACTACAGAGATTACTGGGCTATAGCCTTCTCAGAGGTGTATTTCTAGGTGGGTGACATCAGCAGCCTTGCCAAAGTTGAGTATATGAATAGTAAGGAGTGTGAGTACCCTAAAAACATTGCTCTCTACACAGTCAGCGACAAACAGATGCACACACACAGATGCCAACTCTGGGTTTAGAAATCCTACTTAACTAGTTTATCACACTACAGCAGTACACAGTTATGGGACATGCCGCAGAGATTCCTGGGCTACAACTCTCCCAAAGGAGTATTTCATATTGGATGACCTCAGAAGGCTTATTATAGTAGGGTATGGTGAGGGCGGTGTCTGCATGGGCCATAACCCATTCATCAAGGGGTTGACACACCACATGCAGGCACACATGGGGCCTAATGTCACAGGTACGTGTATACAGCTGCTAGATGACTACTTCCTTGTACAGTCATGTTGCACAGCTGGCATGTGCACCACATAGACTGTAATGCTGACAGACACTGGTGGCTCCTATCTGCAGTGAGTGACATCTGCACCTCATGTGTTTGGGGCCCTTTGGCTGTGTGCTGGGTGGGACAGGCCTGGATGGCTCCTTGCCACAATCACCCTCTTCCACACATCTATGTACGTCTAGCTTTGGCTTATTATAGTGTGTTGTCCTGACATATATGTCTGTATTTTTATCCACTGTGTGTGCAAGACATGAGTGGTGCATACTGACGAGTGTCTGCATTAACAACAGCAACTGTCAAATTTGTCTGGTCCACTGGTGTTTGCAGTCATGGCCTTCATGTGTTTAAGTGTGTGAGCATGCCCAGTATGACTTTTCAGTATGTTGTTGACTGACATTGCCTTCGTGTGTGAACATGCCCAGTATGGTCATCTGTATTGGATGTGTGGATTGTGTCCAGGTAGCATGCTGTCTCTGCAGGGTATCCATCAATCTTTTGGCTTTGACTGTTACTACATTTCTGCATAGCAGTGGGGGGCACACCTGACTGTTTCTACATTTCTACACAGGAGTGGGGGGGGGCACACCTGACTGTTATTACATTACTATGTAGGATAGGTGGGCCCATCTGACTATTTCTACATTTCCACACAGGGTTGGGGGCACACCTGACTGTTATTACACTACTATGTAGGATGTGGGGGGCACATGTGACACTTGTACACATTTGCTATGACTGTACTGGGATGTCAGGTACTCCATTTCATTCTGTATTACTAACTATCATGCTGACTAGAGGCATAGCAGTGTACTACAGTTTATGACTTTGGTTGCCCTACATATTATTGTCTGACTTCCTACCCTTCAGAACTAACACCCCACTGCCTGCCCTGCTGTGGTCTCTCTGTGTAGGCCTGGGGGGAGGTTAACCATAGCCATCATTCTGGAGCCATGGCATAGGCTCTGTTTGGGTTTCCCTACACCTGTCCTGCTGGCTGAGACTGTTGGTTGGTATGTGAGCTGTCCTGACTGGCATGTGTGGGTCATATGGCACACATGATGCTCAGCACAGTTCCTGCAGTGGGTTTTGTCTCCCTGTGTAGTAGTGGCTACTATGGTGACTCCAGTATGTGTTACAGATGTCATGATGCTACTATGGGTGTCTACTGTCTGCTGCCATAACATTCAGCCACCCAATTCCTTTCCATGCTCACATCCATACCATAGCTACAGGTAACAACACATTCTACTCCATTTGGTAATTGGAAGGTTGATTGACTTGCCTTAAGGATGTGCCAGACTTGTGGATGGTGCTGGAGGGCTGATTATGTCAGATGCACGTAGTACACTCCCTATACATGGCTGAGCACAGGTAGTATCACGTTTGGCATCCCTTTTACTGTATGTGTGAGTCAGAGAGAGGTGTCATTCCCTAGGTCCCTACTGTGTCAGCGCATGTGCTATGCGTTGTCTCTTTGCCAAGGCCAGGGCATACTGGGCACTCCTCCTTCTGCCTACTGGGGCAGGCTCAGGTTGTCCTCCTTTGGGCCACTCTGTGCCTGTGCAGGCCTTGGCATTGATGGGGGGCTGTGTGGACCTCCCCCATGATGTTCCTGTTGCAGCTGTTTCTGCAGGATCATATTGTGTAGCCTATAGTTGAAAAATGGTTCTCAGATTTAAAACTCTTACTAAATCCTACTAAAACCAAGTTACTGCTATTTTTTCCCTCTGCATCCATCGGCCAAGGTAAAGAACCTCCAAACGCCAACAACCCTACTTTCCACGTGATCTCTACCAATGGAACCATCATAGAGCCTGTCTCCCACACCAAACTACTTGGTGTGACCATCGACCATAAGCTCAAATTTGACATACACATCAGCTTAACCATTAACTCTGTCAATAAGAAACTAGGCTCCATGTACAGAATAAATAACTTCCTAACCCCACACCAAACTAACTATAGCTCGCACCCATCTCCTTTCAACCCTCCTTTATGCCTCCCCAATATTTTCATTCCTCAACAAGACTGAGCTAAATAAACTTTCTACAGCTTATAACCATATAGCCAGATTCATAACAGGGACGCCTTATCAAACCCACCACTGCCTAAATCTAAAGGCACTTGAATGGTTAGAACTGCCCAATATTCTCAAAATCAACCAACTCACTGAGGCATTTAAGATAATTAACCAACCAGACAACACCCCCTCACTTAATAAAATACTTACCCCCTACTCCAACCTAACCTGCCTCAGATCTTCTAAAACTGTCTGGGTACAAACCGTCAAATCTAATAACTCTGGAGGTGATGCTCTCTACACCAACTCCATTGGTAGGCTTTGGAACTCCCTCCCAACCAGCCTAAGAATTATTACTTCACTCAACCAATTCAAAAAACACCTCAAAGAATTCCTCAAGTCACACTGGCTGTGCCCCTGTACCAAACCTGACTAACAAAAAGTCCAGGCCTGTACCACCCCAGAATTCCACCACTTCCCTCTAGGACGACAATTGCAATTGAAGCATGTGAGATTATTTACTTAAGTTCTGTGCCTGTTTTATATAGTGTGTAAAGCCAATTGTTGTATTTTTATTCTCTATTTCAACTACATGTATAGCCAATTGTTTTATTTTTATCTCTATTTCAAATATATGTAAAGCCTATAGTAATTTTTATTGTCTTAGCATCTATTATGTTATTTGTACCTTCTTCTTGGAGCTTTTCTCCCCGGGCCTCTACTGAAAATGGACATGTATCCAGCTAGACTAGCCCGGTAAACAAATGTAAAATAAATAATAAAAATAAATAAATAAATAATAAATAGCACATACCATAACAATTTGGGTACATGTAGCTGGTGAATACTGCAAGGCTTCACCAGATGTGTCCAGACACTGGAATCGTGAGCTGAGCATCCCAAACAGATGCTCTATTATATGTCTGCTCTGTGCATTTGCTTCATTATGACTTTGTTGTTCAGGTGTGTGTGTGTGCATTTCTGATGGGTGTCATCAGCCACGGCTCCAGTGTGGGCCCAGCATCCCCCACTAGGTGACCGTAGGGGATGTCCCCACTGGCAAATCTCTGGTACAGCTGTGTCAGATGCCATATGTGGGAATTGTCATAGCTTTCAGGGCAGCCAGCACACACATTCATTATAATTCCCTGGGCATCACATATGACCTGGCAGTTGATAAAGGGGATGCCCACGCAGTTGATGTAGGCCCTACCCTGCTCACCAGATGGTGCTTTGATGCATATGTCCGTGCAGTCTATAGCACCCACTACCCCAGGGTATTCTGCTATTTGGTGGAAGAGATGCATATTGCTGGTCAACACTTCATGGGTGTTGAGGAAATATATGTGGTCACTGGCATGTGGTCACATAGCATCCAGGAACTGGTGGAATACTCTGGATGCTGATGTCTGTGAGATCCCCATGATATCCCCAGTTGTGCTTTGGGAGGTATCTGTGGCTAGTATACCTAGGCCTACACATACCTTGGTATTAACTGGGATGGATTCCCCTCGGTCAGTTTGGTGTGTCAGGTGTGGCCCACACAGCTCAACAATTTGCTGTAGGAGGTCTCTGTCCACCCTATAGCGCTCCACTATCTCCAGCTCATGTAACCCCTGGTAGGTTACCGTAGGTCTGTACACTCTTCTCCATCTTCTCACTATGGGTTGTTCGGCAGCATTCACATCCTCACCACCCTCAGTCTCTTGCATATGTTGTTCTATGTTGCCTGCCCTTCTCATTTTGTAGGTCTGTTTCTTAAACTTTCCCCGCTTGTATACACAGGTGGTGTAGAGTGTGTCAAAAAATAGAGGGGAAGGTGCTTGCTTAGTTTATAGTAGTGTTCAGGGCTGGGCTAGTCTGCTGCTTGTGTAATTGGCTGATTCTATTACATTTCACCTACCAGCTACGCTAGTTTTCCTTGAATAACTTTCTACTGCTGTTTTACCTTCCCATTACCTTCCCTGTTTAAGCCCGTGTGTGCACCATGCAAACAGACTGCTCAAATGTGCACAGTGCTGCTATTTCCAGGTTTAACTTCCTTTTTCTTGCTGTAAAACCCGGTGTGTGGCACACAGACCCACCTACGTTTTGTAACGAGTGCTAGGCAGGTTTAGTCACACCTCCTAGTTTAGCTATGCTAAGCTAGGAGCAAACCCAAGCCACAGGGTTCCAATCCGCTTACAGTATGCCTGACACACACCTCCATGATATCACCTACCTCCTAAGCTTGCACATAGCTATTCATACTCTTACACTGTTGGGACCTGACTCACATGCTGGGGAAAACTGGGATTCACTAACCTTCCCCTCATTTGCATAAGATTGCCTGCTAATGCATAGTTGCATGTGTCCCACTGAGCCTCCCCCCTTAGCAACCACTACTCACTGGCCATGTTGTATTCTGACTGCCATTGACTTGCATGGCAGAATACTGATTTTAGTTTGAATGCTTATTTTAGGTTTATTTTGTTATTTTCCCCCCAATCCCATTTGTTCGCCACTGCCCTATGCTTAAACAGCCAAGATCGGCTAAAAAAAATAAAGTTGATTTTTTAATTTTTTGTATTGTTTGCAATTCCAATGGCCTTATACTTGGCCATTGGAATGCTTCCTCAATGATATGCAGCCTTTATTTGGAGCTGTCATAGCTCCGTTTTGGATTTTGCAGAAATGTACTCGGTTACTAACCGAATACCTTTCTGCAGATAGCACTAGTTTTGTACGGACTGTTGCAAGCTTCCTGGATTACAAAATCCCCTCATTTGCATGGATTTCACCTGCAAATGGGGTGATTTGCATAGCAGGGCTTAGTCCGTGCAAGATTAGTGCAGGAGCGCTTGTGCACACCCCTGCAGTCTATTCCTGGATTGCACGGCAAACATATTGCCTGCGTGGGCTCCTGCACCAATCTTGCACTCCGTGCAAGCTTTTGAGAATCTGGGGGATAGTTTGCTGTGCCAGAGACCACTGGGCCATTCTGAATGACTTTTGCCTTGTGTACTATTTTAGGTAACTTGTGTGGCTTGATTAATACACAATAGTGCTACCTCTCTCCTTTCTTAATTACTGCAGCTTATTATTTTGTAATCTTAACAAAATATGTCCCAGGTATGAAAGATTCATATTTTACTTCTTTTATTTTTTTTTAAAAGAAGCATGCTAAGTACTAAACTGTTTTAGCTATACTAGAATGACCACATGACTAAAGTCACCGGTGTTATGAAACATGATAGAAACACATTTGAATGTGAAAAATACACTTAAGAAAATTGAAGATAAGAAGGTAATGTCTAATTTTACCTGATTAGTATCATACAGAAAATTATATTAGCAAACATACCAATTTTTTGAAGAAAACATTTATTATAGGATCTTCCTAAAGTATTTTCTAACAATTTTTACTGACACAGCTCCTCACTACCACCTGCTCAAAAATGCAAGTGGTCTAACTTCTACTAACTCAATCAGCAGTAACTACGTAGCCTTCCTAACATCCTATCCAATAAAATTGTATAGCCCGACAAGCATGATAACTCTGACTCTAAAATTCTCGTCCTGATTCTTAACCCTAAATGTCCCTTTACTCTCTAAACCTAAAATACCACTCACAGCATATCTTTCAACACTACAGATTTTTGTAGACTGTCCAGATTTTTGCATTATATTTTTGGGCTGTTTTTCAGAAAAGTGTGGCTTTCTGGCAAATTAGTGGCACGTCATTAAAGACTGAAGTTAGAAAATAATGACAGACATTTGAGTTTCATAATAGATGCCCTTTGGAAAATTCATACTAATGCAAAAACTGTTATTCTATCAACTTTCTAAGTTTGTAAGAGCAATATTTGTAAAATGTCCCTATTTGTGGGCCCGTGTCCTACTCTTATTTATGTCTTTGTCCATATTTCTTACTCTAAGAGGTTGAGAGGTATGATTGATAGTCTCTAACCATAAAACTCACAACTCTCTCCTAATCCTAAAACTTTGTTCCTATTCTTTAACCCCAAAATGGTTTCCTGCTCTCTAAACCAAAATTCCACTCCTGCTACCTACCCTAAACCTCCCTTTGCACTCCCTAAACCTAAAATCTCTCTCTTGCTACCTAAACTTAAAACTCCATCTCCAGCTGGCGCTGTAATCTACATTCCCACCACTTCCTACCTCATCACCATGGCTGCCACACTTTTCTCACTTGAATTAGAATAATCGATTTGGATAAGCTGTGGTTGCCGCTTGCCTGTACTCATATTCGAGTTTCAGTGTAATCAGCAGCTTATAAAAACAAGGCACTCGAGTCCCTAGGTTCAAGATAGTAGTCTTCAAGAGGCTGATACTTGAAGTGCTTGTAGTAAACCCTTTGTTGTATGTACAGGGTAATGTTCTTGCAAGAATGAAAAGTGTTGAAAAGGAGATGCATACAATTGTATTGTGAATATGCAGTGTCTAAAAGCTGGCTTAAATGCACACAATCATAGCCTGAGCTAAGAGAAGGTATATCAAACCAAAATACCATTTGTTATTTTTTATTATTTTTGATAGGTCCTTTAGTGTCTGAAAGCCAAAGAGTACATTTTTTCATATTTTAATTTATTTTTTCACAGCAGTGATTTTTTTTTTTAATACTGTCTGCTTTTTTAGCAATGTCATCACAGTAAATGTCAAAATTCTTTGAACTTTTGTTGTGTTTATCAAATGGCTTGTAAGCATATAGATTTTCAGTTTAGCAGTTAATTGTAATGAAAAAGTATGAGGAATACAAGCGATTGTTTTAATTGAGGACCACACTTTCTTCCTTTTTCATTTTATATAACCGAGAAGTCCTAATGCAGTAGAGAGTCAATCATCCAAACTGAGACCTAGAGTAGTTCGAATAATCAAAGTGTTTGGATAATCAAACATATAATTGAACCAGATAAAAAACTTCTAAAAATGTTTATGATTAACATTAAATAAGAAAAATAAAACAAATGAACTGTAAGTACAAAACGGTATGGTAGTACAAGCTCAAAACACACTCACAAGCAAATGCGTATAATGTTTACATATTCAGATTTTATGATGTTTGCTAACTGAAAGCTGTGGAAAACTGTGTTCAGATAATTGATTTTTCAGATAATCGACGTTCAGATAACTGGCTCTCTGAATTGAGATCCATTAAATTATATTTTTGGGAACACTGTAATCAATCATGTTGTACCTTACTGTCTTATAAAATGAGTCAGGAGAAATATACATTCTTTAGTTGACACAGTAACTTGGAATTTGCTTTGTCACAGATATTGTGCTTTAAGGCTTCAGAGGATTCAAAGAAGATTAAAAGGGGCAGGTTCATTTTCTTGTTTAATTTTTAGCTTTTCTCTAAATTTTTGCACTTAGAGGGAGATCAAGTTGTGGGGTCATTTAAGATTGCCTGCTCTAAAAACAACCTTTATGAGTATTTTGCAAAGCTTTTGCATCCTTGGGTATGCAATTTTCTGTGGGCAATCACATGATGATTAAAGAGATGCAATTAATCGTAAAGTCTTTTTGTTGTTTATATATATATATATATATATATATATATATATGCTTTAAAGTACTTGACAGATGAGCAGTGTATCTTCATTTAACCAGAAGCCATATTCTATTGTTTTCTTTTTCTATACTGGCTTGGGGAGTTTAAATATGCAGCTGTGCCCACTCAATTGGATAAGCTATATCTTCCTGCAATTCCAACTAGCTACTAAAATGTTAAGATGGAAGAAATATTAATAATACCAATTTGCGGGTTGCTCATAGACCATCTTTGTTTTCTGGTTTCATTGTCAATTGGTTGTTACTACTGATGCTATTTCAGTGAAACTGTGTATAGGAAAGATATTTATTAGTTTTACTGACTTGACAGCTGGGTGGGGTGAATCATTCTGAGGCCATCTTTGTTTTCTGTTTTCATTGTCAGTTAGTTGTTACTGCTGACACAATTTCAATGAAACTGTGCATGGGCTAGATTGTCTTGTGTTTATTTTACTTTTATTTATTATTTTTTACTGACTTGACAGCTGAGTGGGGTGTATCATTCTGAGGACCTTTTGTATTTATAAAGATTTAACATTATTTCTGTATGCTAATATATTTCATCTATCATTAGTAACGGAAACATATTTTGAAGTTATTAAAAAATAAATAACGTCTACTCCTTTTATGATATAAAAACACAGAAAATGTTTGATTTAATTTTTATTTCTGCAGTAATATCATCTGACAGGCAAGTTTAATAAATTATCATGCATGGCTGCTGCAAATATATTGACCTTTTTGGCATCATTTTAACTGTTTATTAAATTCTCCATTCAATTTTGAATAAAAAAGATTTATTGCAGTTTATAGTTGTTTCAGATTTTCACATCATGGTTCATTAATGATAATATGTGCAGGATTCCGATATGTTAACTTAATGTTTCCTTACAGGTTTTGCAAACTTGCTTTTATAAATTATGGTAATAAAATGTTCGTCTTTGTCATAGGAAATTCCTGGAATAATGCACTTTCTCACCCGTTATCAAGTTGCAGAAAGGAAAACTCATTATCTGAATGTTTGTCACCATTCTTGCAAAAACTAAAATAATGTGCAAAAAAGGATATATTACCTTGTTTTTAATATGAGTCAGAATCTCTTCATACTTATAGATTTTGTTCTGCAATTTAGTTTAATACAGACAGCTACCCAGCTTGGACTTGTATGATATCTGAGCCTAAGCAACAGCCTTTTGATTGATGCTACATTCCCTCAGTTCTTCAATCTCCCATGAGCTAGGCACTCCATCGAAATAACTGCCACAAGAGTATTGTCTAAATCTACCTCAGAATCAAACATCATCCATGGCTATTTATGTGAAAACCACCCAGAAACATAATTCTCTTATACACATACACACACACACATGCACACACACACACACACACACACACACATATATATATATATATATATATATATATATATATATATACATACATACATACATATATATATATATATATATATATACACATACATATATATATATATATATATATATATATATATACATACATATATATAAATGCATATGCATGTATATACATATATATATATAAATGCATATGCATGTATATACATATATATATATAAATATATATATATATATATATATATATATATATATATATATGTATAATTCAATCTTCCTTCTTATGACTTTCTGCTCCCTATCCTACATTTATGACATATGCTTTCTAATCTAAATCGACATATCCTAGTCATCATTTATTAGTTTTTTCTTTATTTTTCACACATCTCTTATTAACTGTATTCTTGTATTCTAAGTCTCCATTTCCTATACTGTCTCCATATGTCTACCTGACATGTCTTGTTGTTAATACTCTGATACACTAATATCTCATCAATGTGCATGCATTTCTCATTGCATAATTGTGGTAGTACTTTCACTGACCATTTAGTTAGCTTGTTTGTTTACTGATACAATTCAAATTTATAATTCATTATCTTACATATTTGTTCTTATTCATGTTGTTTATCAATGACTATGCAAAGAAAAAGTATGTCGTAGTATAATTTTGTAGTAAAATATATTAATAAACAAATTGCTTTAAAATATGTGTGGAAACTTCTAAATTAATGGCTTCATTTCTCTTTGTATCAGAAAAAAATCCAAATTATATATATATCCTTTTACCATTTTACACTTCATAGAGAAATGTAAGTTACTCCTTTCACTGTGTTTTAGTTTTGCATCTCTAAAATATGTATGTAAAACTGTTTGTCTTTCCCACATTTGCTTACTGATAAGAAAGGCACCTTAGTGCAACTTAATTTGATATCATGACGCTGTCACTTAACACTTGTTTTATATACTTTTTGACTATCTGAAGGCTTCATACTGAGCTTTCATTTGTATTACAACTTGTCCAACTTTTCTGGGACATGCTATATCATATAGTGCATCACAAAAAATTATAAAAATAAATGTGAGATTTTGTAGCATTAGAAATCTTCATTTGTAGCATTGCACAAATAAATTTAAATTAAAGACAAGAATGAATGTATGTTCAAATGATTAAACAAGTAAAGCATTGGTAACCTTTTATTAACCTATATTTAAATAAGCAGACTTGAAATGTACTCCACAGTTTTCAGATGTCATGTAGTAATTAAAGATAATATTTTAATAGCTTTAGTGTTTAACAGGCTCAGCAGGAAGAAATTTTGCAGAAAGTGTGTCTTCTTAAATGCTGAAGAAACAGTGATTAACACATTTGCTGCAAAAAATGACTCTTGTGAGGTAAGTTTTGCCAGCAGAATTGATAGGCTGCACTCGGCCAATAGTTTCCAATACTTTTGCAGTATTTCCTCAAATAGTACCCATAGAAAGTATAGGAATGGTGCATCCTGTGAGAACAAAGTCAAAAAAATTTAATACGGCTACATAATTTAATTCCAAAATATTTTTTTTTTTCCTTTTTCTTCACTCTTGGGTATGGTGCTCTTTTAGTTTTGTTTTACCTTATATCATTTATAATATCAGTAGGGAGGAAATTAATGAATGTTTAATGCTACACTGCGTTCCTGTAAAAGGTGTCTGTATAATTATGCAGAATGTTAATTATGAATGTGAAATTATGCAAATCTGTTTGAAAGCAATCCAATTATTTATTTGTAATTTGTCTGGAAGATGCCCTAAACAAAATTATATTACGTATGCAGGAATCAATTTAAAAAGATCCACCATTACTTCAGAAGACATTATCACATTCATCTTAGTGTAGAAGAACTGTAGTATTTGGAATTATTTATATCCCCTACCTAAACTATATTGCATTACAGGGGAATACATCTTTGCATGAAGCTGTTGTTATTCTTAAGCTCAGTATCCATGCAGCAACTTAGTTTTCTCATTAAAAAAAAATATCTATTTACTTATTGGCAATATGCATGAACATATTTTTGCTTCCATACATTTCTTAAAATATTAGTTTTTCTTCATTTTACGCCAATTCATTAGAAGTAGTTTTTGAGAATGGAATTATGTCTATTCATTAGAAATGTGTCTCCCCATGTGACACTGAATAATCATGCATACGTTATTTCAACACAGTTGATTTTTATCCTCGCCCCAGTTTCCTAATGTAAGCGGTCAGCAATGCATCACTACTGGTTGGAGAACAACAGCTCAGTTTTATTTTTACTCTCTGTATACATAGTGTAAGATGTAATCCTGCACAAACAAAAACTTGGGATACATTACTGGTCACAAGTGAAGGGAATGCAACATTGTTGCAAATAACTGCATTTGACTGATGTATACTCTACTCAGCAATTGATCTGATGACTGTTTGAGCAGTCCTGAATATAACATGAGTTTGGTTGTACAAGCCAAAGTCATTCAGCTGCAAGAAACAACTCTGCTATAATCATTTACTTTCAAGTGGAAATAAAACAGGGTTCCCACTTTCATTATTAATATAAACAATGTGTATTTATTTTGTATGATACTACAGTCACCAAACATTCATTAGTTTTTTTTTTTAGTTTTACTTGCCAGTCAAAAATAAATAAATACATTTAAAAAAAATAAAAAAATAAAAACAAGACGTAAAAAAGCAACTGAGTTTCAGTAGAAATGCATTGTTTTAAAGCTTATAGTAAGACACAGGATAATAAGAAATATATTTGAATAAAAGAAGGAATTAAAAAATGTAAATAGATCATGAACAGATGCTCATTTAAAACATTTATAATGTTTTATTGTAGTTCCAGTTCATCAGCGTGGTATGAGTTAAATATTGATAATGCTAGCAGCTAGCATCTGCCAAACAAATGATCATGTCTGTGCATACCAGCCAGTTCCCCTTCATCTGAGTGAACTGTATGTTTTCCTGATGTTTTGTTGTGCTTCGACACAGTAACAATGTATGCAGTTTTTATTCTGAAGAATGAGGTGTATATATTTTAATAAATAGTAGTCGAAAAATATGAAGCTTTTCATTGGTACAATAATTAGAAAAAAGCTGATCATAAGCTTGTCATAGCAGCTATTTCCTGTAATGCTATCACTCCTTTATATGTAGCCATAACTACAAGCTGTCTAGATAAAACTCAGTCTGGCATTGGGTAAAAGACTAACAGATACACTACACCAGGTGCAGAATACTGCCTTGGTACTCCTGATCAGAATTATTCACTTAAGAACAAAAAAAATCTGTTACAAGTGCCTGTGCCATGGGCTGGATTGTCAAATCTAGTAGCCCAAACTGAGCAACTCTGGTACTTGTTGCTGTGGACTGAAGGCAATGCTTACTAAGCACAATAGTCTGAGTATTAAATCCTCCAATTTAAAAGCTCACTTGCTGACCAGAAATTAAATTTTATCTGCATTCTAAGTTGCATGTTTTGCATTGATTAAACTGCATTGTAAAATCGCAGACTGGGAGGGGTGTGGCCTAGATTGTGATAGAGTAGCAGCAGTGTGAAGACGTTCTTCAGGAAGATGTTTATACTGACAGAACAATGTAAATAAAACCATCTAAAATAAGCTAAATAAGCCAATGAAGTAATAAAATAGTATATCTTGACAGAAACAATAGTTTTGGTGAAGAAAAATAGTTTGAAAGAGGCAGCATTCTTTGGGAGTTTGTCAAAAGAGTGAGTAGACTGTATAACAGTATCTGTCATAAGGAGAATCTGCCTCAAGAAAATATGTTCAAGTCAAACACAATTGTTTGAGAACAAAAAAGGCAAGTTACAGTAAAATTACATAAAATAAAAGGACTGTTATGCAATAGAATATCTCAGCAGGACACACATATGAATGAAATAGAAATGCTTTAAATAGAGAGGATGGATGAGTTAAGGAAGAGAGGCATCAGACAGAATTCCTATTAAAGCAAAATACATGGTTAATATACAAGATATGTTACTTAGCAAAGAGAGTGGACTGAAACAGTATCCAAATATTTGGTGTGCCAGTGAATTTTTAAGGAAATGATACGATAAGCTTTCTGATTACATCAATTCCCAAAACACTAAAACTGAATTAAAGCTCATCTTCTGCATCCAGAGGGCTCACTGAGGTAGGGTCTATATTAGATTATCGAACTTTTAAAAGTTTCAGCACCACATGGTCAACACCATATGTTCGAACTCTTAAAAGTTTGAAAATCAAAAAAAAAAAAAAAAAAAAAAACTACCTAAAAGGTTAAGGACAAGCTCTCCCTGTACACCCATACCATCTGCTGTTTAAGTATACCAACTCCGAGATCGCACTACTGTGCAGACAATGAAAAACTTCCATTTCCACATTGTACGGAGATCTCCCTTGAAATGTTCGAACATTTACATGTTCAATCATATGCTGTCGACCATATAACGTTCGAACATGTAAATGTTCGACAATGTAATATAGACCCCTGAGCTATAAGACAAATCGTTACAAATAAAGGAAATGAAATATGAAGATCCATAATTGTCTAATTTCTATTATATTCAGATGAGAAACTGACATTAAAATCTGTATGGAACAGCACCCCCATAAAACATAGTACATGTTAACAAAGTGGCTAGTGTGTGTGTGTGTGTGTGTGTGTGTGTGTGTGTGTGTGTGTGTGTGTGTGTGTGTGTGTGTGTGTGTGTGTGTGAGTGTGTTTCTATGTATTTGTGTCTAAGTTTATCTGTTTGTGCTTCTGAATATATGTGTGTTTATGTTTTAATGAACTGAACTATTAAATGCCAACTTCCTGAAAGTCAATGTGCCAAAAGAAAAAAAAAATGTCCAAAATTTCAACTGGGCAAAAAAAAATCATTTTTACTTGTTTTTTTTTAGAAGAGCAAGCCATCCTGCATCCAGATGTGGAAGACAAGCTCCCTATACTCCCTAAATTTATATATACAAACTCTATGACCATAACAACCCGAAAAAGGGAAAAATCTCCAAAAACAAGTGAATATAATAAGCCATCGTAGCCTTTGATACCACAGTGGCAATGATTTCCTATGAGAAACAGTGTTCAGTGTTACGCCATTTGTCTTTTTATTTCTCATTCTACTGACACTTGAGCAATGTTACCTCACTCACCTGTGTAGAGGAGCCATTTCAATTTATATTTGTGTGAGTTTGACTATGCTTCTGAATGTGTGTGTGTGTGTGTGTGTGTGTGTGTGTGTGTGTGTGTGTGTGTGTGTGTGTGTGTGTGTGTGCACGTGCATGTGGGTATAGACATTAAATACTTACATAGCTTATATTCTGGATTTAAATGCATCCTCCAACAACAATTATGTATGCTACAGCAAGTTTGGAACATTAGGCGGAGAAACTAGTTACATCAAAAATATAAAAAAGTATAAAGTAATAAAAAATATGTAAAACAAACAAAAAAAAACATAAAAAAAAACAATTAAAAAGAAATCATTCTGCAAGTGCAATAATGTCCTCCAGAGGGTGTGTATTACTGGAGAAATAGTAGCCTTCCAGGAGTGTAGAGGCCCTCCACCTCATTATTTCCCTGTAACATAGACCTTGTCAGGTATTGTGTTGCTTTTATAACAGTAGATGTTCTAATAAATGACTGTTTTAGGAGCCTAGGCTATATGGAATCATTTCTACCCACCACAACCAGCCAGCTTTACAAAGTTAAAAGGGTGTCCTCCATGTGCTCTGTCTGTAGCTTGAGAGCTGAGAGGAGCACTATATAAAAAGTCAGAGTGGGAAAATCTCAGAGCTTTCTTGGCACACAAAGGAAGGCAATAACCATGAAAGGAAAACGCTAAGAAATGTAACAAAATGAATAATATATGCAAACAATGTATATACGTCCACACCCAGACAAAAATGATAAGCAGCAAGGATTGTAAGGAAGGAACAGTTACTGCAAATGTGATCTATTAGGACATCTCCTGTTATGAAAAGTCAACTTACACAGCTGTACTAAGTTCAACATTAGGTCACTGTTACAGTATTGTAAGCATACCTCTCACCTGTCCAGATTTTCACATAATGTCCAGATTTTTGCTTGCATTTTTGGTCTGCTCCTCATAACAATTGTGTTCTTCTGGCAAATCAGTGAAGATTGAATTCACTAAATAAAGATAGACATTTGAACTTCAGACTTCATATCCTTCAGAAAATGCATGGAAACACAAAATCTTTAATTCTAGCAACTTTCTAAGTTTATAAGAGCAATATTTAAAATTTGTCCCTATTTTTGGGCCTTTGCCCCCCCCCCCCCATTATTTTTGCTATGTCCAGATTTCTAGTGTAAAAAGGTTGAACGCTATGAGTCTAAGCTATATGGGTAGACTACCATATTATAAAAAATACAAGAGAGGAAGAAAAAAATTAAGAATCCAAGAGCTCATGGAGAATAGTCATCAAACTTGCTCTGGATCAGAAAGAAAATGTATCTAGTTTGTAGTACTTTGTTAAATTCTGTACATTGGACAAAGTTGTTAACTCTAGAATACTTCTAGAGCGTTGCCAAGTCCTAGTGGAAAGGACCATAACCTTGCCTGGATTAGATTTATAATAATGAGAATAACAAAATGAAATAGCATGAGAAAACCACATAGTAATGGTCTGCTTTGACACTGGATAGATATAGGAGATAACAGCTGTTCAACATTCCCAAAGTATTTTTTTAGTATTATCTATGTACATCTGTAGTAAGAAGAATTTTTTCTGTCATTTTTGGAATCAAGAAAAGAGACAAAGAAGTTAATAGACTGGCTCAAGTTAAACTCCCACACAACTTCAGGAATTAAAGTGGAATCTGTTCTCAAAGTATCTCTGTCCTTGTTGAAATCAAGACTTCAGAAAAGTTTGTAACATAGCTACTCTTCTACCTGAAACCAGATAATGAATAAAAATAGTTTCTCATGTTAAGAACTTCAAATCAGCCAGATGGGGTGGTTCAAAGGGAACAAGCATAAGCTTTTCAAATACTGAATTAAGATCCCGAGAAGGAGCCACCTGTTTCCTAGGTGAATGCATATGTAAAACCCCTTTCAAAATGGCTTGACTTAAGGATAGTCAGAAAGGAGGGAGTTTAAGGGCAGTTAAGTAGAGATGGTCAAGAACTGAACCTTGATAAAGAAGAAAGAAAGGCCAGGAGACAGTAAGTCACACAAATAATGAAGAACCAGATGCAGCTGGGCCTTAAGAGGGTTCTGGTTATTTAAATGGCACCGACTAGAAAATTTTTCCTAGTGAAACATATATACGTTTTTCTCATCTTTCAATATCTACTGCACATTCTCAGAATGAAGTACCTAAAAGGAGTAACAATTCTATCATCCAAGCAATCATCTGAAAAGTTTGCATGTTGTGTGTTTTGAACAACCCCTGCATTGCATGAGTAAATCCAGTCCATGAAGACGTCTGTGGTAATTGTTCTTGGCCAGATTGAAAAGAAAGGAAAACCACTGTTGCCTGGGTTAAAAGGAGGGGTTACCACCAAAATATTTGGTGAGTCATTCTGGATCATTAGAAGAACCCTTGATATCAGTGGACAGGGTTGAAAATCATAGAAGAAAATTGCAGTCCAAGGGCATGAGAAAGCATGTATCTTCTAATCCTGCTTTCAGCATAAGATCTACTGGAGGTGTTTTCCACAACTGAATCAATTCTTGTAAGATGCCCAGGTTAAATTTTTCAGTTGTGAGGGACTGTCCGGATACTGCTTAGCCTGTCTATTACAAAGTTTTGCTCTGATGGAATGTATGAAGCCTAGAGTCAAACTCAGCATAGTTACTACCTCCTAGGCTAACAACGCCACTCTGCAGTATGGATAAACGTTTTGTTCTCCCTCTGTTTCATTATCTGCCACATCAGTGTAATGTTATCTGTAAACATCTGTAGTGATCCACAAGACCTGCAATGATTTAGTATTTTCAAACTATTATGACAGACATAATCTCTTTTCAATTTATGTGCTATTTATGTGCTTTTTGTCTGGCTTGTCTATTCCACTTAACTTGCACATCTACCCCTTTTGAAAACTGGGTCTGAAGCATTAGTTGTAACAGAATGAACATGAAATGGCATAGAGAAAATGGGAAGCCTAGTTTCTAAGACAACTGGTCATCAAAGACTCCAAGATATGAATCTGAAAGGTCACAAGGCACAGATGCTGAGTCCCCCCTGCACCAACTTACTCACGTGTGCTGAACCCAACCATAACCCTAACCTTATCCTACTACTAACCCTAACCATACATATTACATCACTAACCCCCTTTCCCTAACAGTACCACTACATAAAACAAAAGAACACAGAATACAGACAACACAAAACATGTACAACACTGAATCTATCCCCTTACCTAACCCTTGCTCTAACTCAAACCCATGAGCAGGTGCATATTCACACCCACTGCTATAACACACTCTTCCACATCTTCACAACCACTACTTTTTCATTCAGACATTAATTTTCCTAAACACTCCTACATACCTGTACTATATAAAACTAAATTCAACCATAAGTGATTCACACAAATGAGCATTCACTCACTTGTGCATTTTTCTATACCTACAAGACCTATCAACCAAATTAATATTCAGTCTTTTGTGTTACAACCAGCTTAGGCTATTGCAACAGTGATCTAATTTTGAACAACATCTTCTCTTGTAAGCTGCATTGTCTCAAAAAGGCAGACAAGACAGAATCATGAATGATAAACTCTAAATATACTTTGAAATGCTCTAGTTTTCTTCATATACACAATGGATGTGCACCTATCTTTTACACATTAACTGATCTGCTAGATGGCGTGCTTTAAAATGTATACAAGTGAGCTGTAATGACCCTTCATACTTATTAAGTTCATGTATACAAGAATTGCTGGTTATACTAATGAATATGTAATTAACTAATAAGCATTTATGATAATAACTCACAGGCATAGATGGCATCCTATAAACTCACATCTTACATAGACTTCTTTGAGAATATATTTATGAAAAGATAACTTAGTGAAATCATAAAGCAATCCTATGTTTTGGACTCAATGTAATCACTTCTCCTGAAAACATGGGACATTAACTGGATGTTAATACAAGGAGTACATTCTGAGGAGAAAAAAAAGCTCCACAAAAATGTGCTTGACAACATGAACATTCCATAAAGATCAGAAGAAAGTACAGCTGTGTAAGCCCAACTTACCATGAATAGATGTTTGAATGATCACTGTTGCGGTAGTCTTAGCTATATGGGTTATATCCTGCCATGGATATAACAGCTGGTCAGCTTCCACAACTTCAGGTCACTTTTCACATGCCCAAACTGTCAAGAAAATTGAGCTGAGCTGACTAAAAGACAAGTTTGGGCACCAAGCCTTTCAGAGCTTTCCTGCTAGCAGACAGAAGGAGCTGAGCCCTGAAATGGCAAAGCTAGAAATAAAAAATAAATGCCCACACACTGGCATAAAGATCACACATGAAACTAAAGGGATGGAGGAAGGGAGCAGCTACTGCAGCAGTGATCATTCGAACATCTACTGTTATGGTAATTTCAACTTACACAACTGTACTACGTTCTTGATATTGATCATTGCTGTAGTAGCTGTAGCTATATGGGTAAATTACTATAGCTAACTATACATTGGAAGTGGATAGAGAGGGGTCCAGAAGCCCCTAGAGAATGGTCCTATCAAAGCATGATCTAGACCTAGAGAAGGAATTCAACTTAGAATGTTTTGCAAAAGTATGTACAGAGGACCAAGTAGCAATTTCTAGAATACTTCTAGACTCTAATCCTTTCCAAAAGCCATATAAGAAGCCTAGGTCTTTCTAGAGTGGACCACGACTCTGCCTGGAATAGATTTATCCTGGTGAGTATAACAAAAGGTAATAACATTAGACACCTATTTGGAAATAGTTCAGTGTGACACTGGTTGTCTCTTTTTCTTACCTTCACAAGAAATGAACAATTGATCCAATGATTTGAAAAATTTACTTTTGTCAATATAGTACATGAGTTGTCTGTGGACATCCAAGGTATGGATTATCCTTTCTCCATCAATTTTAGGTTCAGGAAAGAAAACAAGGATATGGATAGTTTGACATAAAGTAAACTCAGGTACCACTTTAAGCATAAAAGAAGGATTAGTTATCAAAGAAACACTGTCCTTGTGGAACATGAGGTAGGGCTGACTCATCATAAGAGTTTGTATCTCAGACAATCTTTTTGCCGAGGTCAAAGCAAATAATAAAACTGTTTTCCATGTTAAGAGCCTTAAGTCAGACAGATTAGTTGTTCAAATGGAGTTCCACTAACACATTAGGACCACAAGGAGGAGCCACTGGTTTACTTGTTGGCCTCTTATGCAAAACCCCTTTCTAGAACATTTTGACATGTGACTGCCTTGAAAGAGAATAATCCATGAGCAGACATGCTTAAATGGCTGATAAATGGACCTTGATACTGGAATAAGAAAGGCCATTGGATAACAACTCACATAAATATTGTAAAACCAGTGAACAACTGAACTGGTGCTAGTTATGTTGTTGGCACCAACTAGAAAACTTTTTCCATTTGTTAATTTATGATTTTCTAGTAGTATACTTATTTGATTCCATTAAAATCTGCTGCATAAACTCAAAAATGAGTTGCTTAAAAGGAATTAAGATCTTATCATCCAGGCATTGAACTGAAGATGATTGATGTTGCGGTGTATCAAACACCCCTGTTCTTATGTGAGTAGATACATTTTGTGAGGAAGCTTTTGTTAATTGCCCCTGGCCAAAGGAAGGGAAAACCATGGTTGCCTGGGCCAAAAAGGAGTCACCAGAAAGATCTTGGGGAAGTCCTTCTGAATCTTTAGAAGTACCCTGTATTAGTGGAAAGGGTGGAAAGTCATAAAGGAACATTCCAGTCCAAAGAAGAGAAAAGGTATCTGTCTTCCAGTCCTTCTTGCATGGAGTCCTAGAACAAAATTGTGCCGGTTGATTGTTCAGAGAGGAGGCAAAGAGTTCTACTTGAGGAACTCCCCACAGATGGATCAATCCTGGAAGACCCCCAAATCTAGTTTGCATTTGTGAGAGTCTACCCTGGTCCTGCTTAGTTTGTCTGCCAGACAGTTTTGCTCTGTCAGGATGCAGGATTCCTGTAGAGTGGGACTGTGCTGTGAAACTACATCCCAAACTAACATGGTTAGTCTGCAAAAGGGATACAACCTGGTTCCCCCTTGCTTGTTAATGTACCACATCACTGTGGTTTTGTCTGTCCCAGGGACCAAAAATGTTTCAGAGAATTCAGTGCCTTGATTTGTGGTACATCTGAACTGTAGTATCACCTTTCTTAAGTTCACTGTTGGAGGTTTTGGTGAGTCTATAGACATTTTAGATCTTCATTTAACCTTTGACATTGTTTCTCTGAATTTCAAGAGTCAAATATTCAGGAAGACCACTTTTGTTAACCAGTATTTACACAGAGAACGTTTACACCCTGTTCACATGAAGGGTGGAGAGGTAAAAGGTCAATTTATACGCCTCAGTAGGTTGACAACTGAATATTCTGTTTTTCTACAAGAGGTAGATAAATTGATACAGTTTTTTCTAGAGAGAGGCTATGATTTAGTCTAGCTCAAGAAAATTATTCAGGAAGTATTGGTACTTAGAAATACTTCTGCTTGTCCCATTTTGAGCATTAGGGACACCCTTAAGGGAGTGTCCTTTAGTGTTCAGTGTAAAGACTCTTCTAGTTTTTCTTTAGCTTTTCCCATTCCAATATGTAATGAGATGGTTTACATCAAGAGAATTTTATTAGATCATTGGAAGGTCATGATGGGAAACAGTGAACTCAAAAAGATTTTGGGTTTAAGACCACATTTTTCCTACAAGAAAACTACCAGCATTAAGCACATTTTGGAGAATAAGTACAAGATGGTAGCTTTGAATTCTACATCTAGGCTTGCTGGCAGTTTTTCTTGTGGAAGATGTAAACAGTGTAGATTCATGAGCAATGTGTCCAGTATTGAATTTAAACACATAGGGAGAAGGTTCTGGGCTAAGAACCACTACACCTGTAACACCACCAATGTTGCTTATTGTGCTACCTGTGATACATGTGCTAAGTTTTATGTTGGTAAAACTATTAGAACTTTACATAAGAGAATCTATGAGCACTGTTTAGCTGTTAGAAAAGGGACGGAACTAATGCTTTGGCAGTGCATGCAACAGAATGTCCACCTTTCAAGTAATTTTCTTTCTTTGTACTAGAAAAGGTGAATTCTGATTTGTTTACAGGTGACTACAAGACTTTCTTAGAATGTAGAAAAAGCTTGTGGCAAATAGTTTTGGTTGCTGATGAAACTCCTGGCCTCAATGGTACCATTAACATTAAATGTTTTTTAACAATGGCTAGAAACAGGTAGTTCACTAGGTGGGCCACCTATTAACTTTTTAAGTGTACAACCAATATGTGTATGTTACTTTTATTTATTATTTAATACATCATTCATTATAACACATTATATTACATCATTGAATTTATATATCCATTGAAATTGATTATTTTATTTATTTTTTATATGAAGACAGATTTCTTTAAGAAAGTCATGTGACATAATTGGCAATGGTTTATACAGCATTTGAAATTGGTAAAATGTTTGTTCTGAAGAAGCTCATGTTGAATAAAGTGAGTGAAAGAGCTTAACTGCAAACTCATTTACAGTCCTGTGTCTGGATTTATTGTTTCCATTGGTGTCAACTTGTTTATTTGGTTTCGAGTTCGTTTCAATTTTTTTATCTACCACTGTATCTTTCTCATGTGGAGTCTTGCCAGGGGTATCATGAGAATCATAGATGCCATAAGGTCCAAAATCTTGAAGTCTGAGTGGAAAATCTTAATAATAGATGTAAATAAATACTTATTTTTTCTTGTAGAAGAAAAGATCTTTGAACAGAGGTGTCTAGTTGACATCCCAGAGCACAAACATGTGTGAGAGAGCAAGAAAGACTTTTAAATGTTCTCTTGGAATCCCAGTTTGTGCAAGAGATCTCTCACTCAAGATAGAGATGCCTGACATATTGAAAAATACTCTTCAAAGATAAGCAAGTCATCTAAATATGGAAAAATGTGGACACCCTGTAGCCTGCAATGAGCTATAACTAGAGCTATTCATGTTGCAAACACTCTTGGTGCAGTGGATAGTCCAAAGGGTAAGGCAGAGAGCTGATAATGTGATTTAGACACACAAAACGTTAAGAAACTCCTAAAGTCTGGATGAACAGGAATGTGATGATAAGCATGTTTTAAGTCTAGTCATACCAGGAAATGTGAAAGTGAAGCAACAGACTGTGAAGTCACATAATTTTGAATTTGGGCCCTATAATAAACAGGTCTAGGAAAGATGGATCCAGAACTTGTCTACAAGAATTTTCTTTTTTTTTTGAACTGAGAACATCCTTGAATAAAACCCCTTCCCCACCTGAGAAGGAGGAACTGGTTCTATCATTTCTTGTGACAGCATTTGATGAAGGACAGGTGGAAAAAACAATCTGATCTGTTGGATGAGGAATGATCCCCTGGAAATGAATTTCCTCCCACTGCCATCTACAACCCTGATGAATGATTTCCAGAACTCATTTGTCTGAAACAATCTCTTGCCAAAGAGAAAAAATGAAGATTCAGAATTTCTGGAAGAGAAAGAGGACCAGGGTGGGAGGGGGTCCCAATGTCTCTTGAATAGTCATTTGGACTTGGAGTGCCCTTGTTTGGGGATTTGAGACGTCTTTTTGGAACCTCCTTGCCAGTTCTTCTCAAATACCTTTTTACCTGAAATCTAAGACTATTTATTCTGTTTGTTTGCCAAAATTGGATGAAGAGAAAGAAAATCATTTAACAATTTATAAAAGAAGGGCTGAAACATCTTAGAGATTTCCTGGATCAGCTTGCCCCTTTAATCACACTTTTTGATCACCTATGCAGCCAAACACTGAATCTCTGTTGAAGGGAGAAATTAAAATATCATTTTTAACATCATCCAAAAGGTTCTGAGAATGCCGTCAAGTAAACCTTCTTAAAACCATACCAGCGGCCATAGCCATGGAAAAAGTATCACTAGAGTCACACATGCACTGCAAACAACGACTAGTGACTTATGCGTTAGAATGAATTAAGTTATTTAAATCAGATTTTTCTTCACAAGAAAAAAATGTAGATTAAATATTCCTCTTACTTTCGCAACTTGTCACAATAAACTTGAACCTGACAATTTAAAATTCTGAAATTCAAAGTTGCAGAAGTATGCACTTTTTTTCCCATACTTATCAATAATTTTCCCATCCTTACTAGAAAGACTAAGTTTGGAATTTATTATGTGCTTAGCAGCAAAGGAGTCAACTAAGGCTATGGCTGCTGGGCAGCATTTGGTATATAATAATATAGAAGACTGAGGAACTTTATACATCCTGTCTGCTTTTTGTGACAGTTGCCTGACTATCAGGAAAATTGCAGACAGTAAGACACACATCCTCTAAAGTAGAAAGGACAGGAGGAATGAGTGAATGTTCTAGAAATTCCTTCTGTAGCAAGTTATGGTATATTTGAGGGACTGATAAACCTCAGAGTTTTCCCTCTGAAAGCACTGGGACATTCTAGAAACAGTCTCAAACAAAAAGAACCCCCCACAGGGAGAATCAGAAAGTAAGCTCTCCTCTGAGTCAGCATCAGGAACCTGAGGACAAAACCCTGAATCTGTCCTTGCAACTTCCTGTTCAGATTCAGAATCTTGAATCTCTTCAGTAAAGATGGCATCCTTCTTTCTTTTACTGGAAACTACTCTACAAGGAGGATCACTAGCCTGAATCAAACCCTGCACCAATCCCAGTTAACTACTCCTATCTAAAGAAATTTGTGGAGGAGTAGATACATACTTATTTTTCTGTTTCTTTTTCACAAGAAAAATCAGGCTAACCATGTTACTAATGGCAGCAGCTGCTTGTCTTAGGATGGGCACAACATTCTGACACAAAAGGCATCCATCTCCCAGGACTGACAAGAGTGACTCACACTTGCTCACTAAGGTGCCTCAACAGCCACAGAGAACATGGCTAAACCCTGGACCACAGTGGCTGAAGGTAATACACCAGAGGGATCTGGGGTAAATGATGGATGGTCTGAGGTACAACAAATGGCCACAGAAGAGACATCCATGTGCTGCTGAGGCAAACTGCCACTGTGCAGGCTTTATTGTGCATCTGAATTTACAGTTTTACTATTAAATTATCATATAAATCTTGGCATTTTGCCAGAACTTTGATTCATTTGTTATTCAATGAAGTGTTATGGACATGGAGAAAAAAAATAGGAATATTGTTGCAAGAGTCACAATATTTATGGCAAGCTGTTGAGGTATATAATAGGTATTCAGTTGATAGAAAATTATATATATTTTTTATGATATTTTATGGTATACACACTGTACCTTTACAGAGAAGGCATGATCTTAATGATCCCCTTGGGTTTATATCCCATACACTGGCACCCTCTATAAAAAGTAACATCAAGAAGAAAATGAAGGATTATTCATAATGCCTGTTTACCAAAGATTTCATAAATATTTGCATGGCTATGCTTTTTACCATAAACAGTTCTCTGGCTATCATGATGAAGTCAAAGAAACTTATTCTACAGATGAGTTTAACAATAATCTAGTTGTAGGTATTATTTTTGATAAGATATGAGAAAAGCATTTTCTACAGCCTAAGCAAGTACTACTCAGAAGTTGATGTAGGTTAGTGTAGGTTACTTGTTGCAGAAAAACTCATAACTTTTTACATGCCTAATGCTTAATAAGGACCAGGTAACAGAATGCAATTAGCAAATTATGCACTGGATTGCCAAAGTTGTAATGCTGTCAAGAGTGCATGGATATATATTAAGGATTTGCTTATTATGACTGATCCAGGGTTTATGTCATAATATTTCAGAAAGCTAGCATTATGTGTTAGGAATGGTATGAATTATCAGATGTGATGTTGTCCTATCTCACCTTAATTTTAAACTGGTGGGTTCGGAACCGATCCTCGGTTCTGACTCAGCCATTTTTAAAAGCCCAAGGTCTTCCACTAGCTTGTGGCTGTATCCCTATCCCATCATGCCCTAGGAAAACTCCCCAGATCTTGTTTGCTGCTAAACAGATCAGGTGCTTCAATATTGGCTCTGGCTAAATTGATAAACATTTTCTTCTAGTTGTTAATATAGTTGTTGTTTTTTGGCTATTAGTTAGCAATTAGTGTTTAAGTAGTTTTTTCTCTCAGTTTAAGAGAGTTTGCTCTGCTTTTTGCTTCTGGCCATCGTTTTTTCTACCTCAGGCCTGTGTTACTCCATATCCCGGCTTAAATTTAGTGTTAAAGCCTTTTTTTACACACTTTTTTTAATTTAGAGAATATTATTAAGTAGATTGTTGTTCCAGTTGTTTATTTCTGACTAAAATGGCAGCTCGTTTAAAGGACAACTGCACCCACAGACTCAAAAAAAATGTTTATTTCATCATGGTTTGGTGTTTCCTACATTTCAACACCACTCTGGGACTATTTAGAGCTTTTTAGATATTTTTATACCCAATTTTTGAGTCTGACCACATGGGGTCTGGCATCTTGAAATAATTCTGACTGTTTAGTCTCTAAGTATCCCAGAATGCATTGTTTGTCTCCAAAAAATTGCATCAGATCTGCCACGTTTGCCCTAAAGCTCCTGTCAGTGCACTGATTTTACAGGCATTCACTGCTGTGTTATAGTCACCTACTTTTGGTTAAAATGTTATCCTTTTTCAAATGCTACACAACAGAATTGAAAAGTGCATTTTATTGCTCTTTCTTCTTAGAAATGCTAACTTAATTTCTTTTGCGAAAGCTGAAATCTAGTTCTTCATGGTATCTCCCCTCCCCCTACCTTCCCTAGCTGTGCTAAGGGTAATTTGACCCATTATCTGCATGTGATTGGCAGCTCACAGCAGGTGATCAGACTAATTTACTGTTTTCTTCTCAGCCTTTCCTTCCTTATAGTGGGAGACTTTTTTTGTTGCACTCCTCCTTTTCAACCAAGCTCCATAGCATTGGAAATAATCACTGTTTTGCACAGTATCAAACTCCCACTTATTTTTCCTTCCTGTTTGGTTAAATAGCTAATAAGTGATGCACTATAAACACAAAATATTTCACAGACTTGTATGACAACACCCACATGCTTTTTTAAGTGGTAATTTAAGTTAATTATGATATTGCATACTTCTTGTAATCTGATGTAGTGCTGATTAATTGTGACAGACATCTGCTTCTTATGTAAAACCATGCAATTAATGTCTATGCATGGTCATTGCAAATTTATGCTCTTAGTTTTTGCAGCTGTTACTGTGCGTCTGCCTATACTTTGTCACATATCGGTAGGGCCCTTCAGGAAAAGTGAGATTATAGTTTGATATTTTTGCTAGGTTAAGAGTGAGCTGGGCAAGGCAGCTCTGACATCACAATGTGGGAGATCCACTGGCTCTTCTATACAGCATGCAAATCAGGCAGGGATTACATCACTTTGGGGGAGGAAACATCCCAGTAGCTAGAGCAAGAACTCTGACAGATGTGACATCATCATTTCAGAGCCAGCTAGAGGTTTTTCAACTTGGTTTTCAAAGTGCAAGTAAAACAGTACGGAAAGGTAGGAAGCCTAACAGGGAAAACAGTTGACTGGATTAGTTTTTAAAGCTGCATGGGTGATTCGTTGAGGCTGTATTAACAAACAGGGACTAAAAGAGACAGCAGGTTGAGCAATCTGGTTTAATATCCCATTGTTGCCCTTTAAGTTAGAGGGCTACCATGGCCTGTTTTAAGTTAGAGGGCTATCTTTTTCCCTTCCCACTCCCATTTAAGCTAGGCAGCTTTGTTTCATTTAGATAACTGCCACCCCTTCTTCTATTGTTATTATTTTATATTTTTTCTTGTGTTAAAAAAAAAAACTATATATATATATATATATATATATATATATATATATATATATAATTGTTTGACAGACTTAGAGTATAGTGATACCTTCTTATACATGTTATTGTTATTAACTTTAATATATTCATTATGTCTAAGGAACATAAACAAAGCAAACCCTCAGAGTTTAAAAGTGTGTGACATGCAACCAAAAAATGTCCATCATGGATGGACACACTATTTGTGTATACTGTCTAGGATCTGTGCATCTGCAATTTATTTCAAGAGTGCTGCTTGAAAGGAAGAACAAGCTTATAATAAGAGGTTTATTGAAGTCCCCCTTTGCTGAATCATTAAGAGAAGGTCAGGGCACTTCTAAATTGACCAAGCCTCCTTCATCCAAGTCTAACAAATCAGGAGAAAGGTCGTCTCCTTCTTCTGGCCATTTGGAGTCATCAAAAAAGCTGACCAAAGTTGCTTCCTTGGACCCAAAGATTGTTGAGCCTGAAAACTCTTCATCATCAGCTCCTTCAGAATCAGTGCCGATAGAGTTTAAAGTATGGAGGCAGTCCCCAGAATTGGTACTGGCCTCCCCTACTTTAAGGTCACCTCTTCTACAACTGGTTAAATCTCCTGCCCCCTCCTCTCGGTCTTTCAGTAGTCTTTCTGATGATGATGTGGATTGGGTGGTGTGCAGACTCTTTAAGACACCAGCGCTGACCAAACTACTAATGGCTTCAACCCAGAGAGATTTGGAGCCGACCATGACCTCCCCTTCAACATCAATTCCTCCTCGCAGAGACCCTAGGCCTCAGGATACTCCATCGGGTGAACCCCTCTCTTCAGAAACCTCTCCAGAACACCCTTCTGAAACAGGTCCCTCATAAGAGACTTTGTACGAGGAAGCATTTAGACTCCCCAGAGGAGTCTATCACTTCTTATACAGACCTCGATGAATCAGAAGGGTCCCCATGGTCAGCCTCTGAGGATGTCTCCTTTGCAGATATCCTGGAAATCCTTAAGCAGAGAGGTGGCTGGAAGCCCATTAACCTTTCTGAGGATGAGTCTGTATACCTGAAGGCTTTTGGGAATCACGCTTCTGCTGCTTGGGTGTCATTTCCTTTCAATGAGCTCATGCAAGTGTTTAGTTGAAAGGCATGGGAGTCTCCAGAGTCAGTGGAACCTGTTCCTCAAAGGCCAAACAAGTTTATTACTGTGCCTTCAGACAAGGAATTCCTTACTAAGGGTGTCCTAGTAGATGCTATGGTGGTGGTGGCAGCCACAAAAAAGGAGCTTTCAGAGACATCCTCATCTGTCCATCCACCAAACGGGGAGTCTCGTACGATGGACAGATATGGGAAGCACATGATCTCTTCAGTGACATTTGCACTCAGATCACTGAATTACCTGACTCATTTTTAGGTTGTAGAGGAATTTCTTGAAAGAGCTAAGAGATACTCTACAAGTTTCAGTAGCTGAAGGGGTTTCAGACAAGGTTTCCTCTCAGCTCTCCACCTTAAAATCTGTAGTTAACTCCTCCATGAGGTTTATTTCCTATGCAGCAGATGAAGCTAGCAGGGCAGCAGGTTGGATGTGCTTGTGTGACTTTGTGGAGCCTTTTAAGTCTACCTTTGTTAATGCCCCCTTCGATGGCTCATCTCTCTTCAGGCCAAAAGTTAAGGACACACTCACCAAGTGTGTATAAGAAGGAAAAACTCTCTCTGCCATGGGAGTCTGTTTTTCACTACTTTCCAGACCTTACCCAAAAGGTCAAAAGGGAGGAAAGATGTGGTTCCAAAAATCCCAGCTTTTTTCAGGACACATCTGGTAGTAATGGGAGATGCTGTCCACATGGCAGAGGGGGGCTGTAAAATCAGGGCGACAGGGATTCCTTCTGTGGTAGGTCCTTAAGGGAGCACTGAAAGGGCCTACCACAGAAGCAATCCCTGTTAGTGTTCCTTAAGGGAGGCCTGCCTGTGGATCTCTGGAGTCAGTTGGGGGTCACATATCTTTGTACCCAGAAGTCTGTCTAGAAATAACAAAAGACAAGTGGGTAGAAACCGTAATATCCAGAGGCTACCCTATATCCATTTCTTTCCCCATTCCAAACATAAATAACATCCTGGATGCCCCACCCAGTCAAAGGGAACAGGTAACTCTAGAAATTCAAAAGTTGCTAGACAAAAGAGTCATCCAAACAGTCTCCACAGACCAAATGGGATCCAGAACTTACTCAAGGTTCTTTTTAGTTCAAAAGAAAACAGGGGACTGGAGACCCATACAGGATCTCAGGAGATTAAACAAATCAGCAAGGAAAACAAAGTTCCGGATGGTAACACTGCAGTCAATGTTCCCTTTTCTGGGAAAAGACAATTGGATGTACTCTATAGATATCCAGGATGTGTACTACCACATAAAAATGGACAGGCCATCCAGGAGTCATCTGAGCTTCTGGCTGGGACCCAGTCACTACCAGGATCGAGATCTGCCCTTTGGTCTCACTACAGCCCGCAGAGTGTTCACCAAGTGTATGGCAATAGTCACGGCTGACTTGAGATGTCTAGGATTCCGAGTGTTTCCATATCTAGATGACTGGCTCCTAACCTCCAACATCAAGCATCTACTGATAGAAGCAAGAGACACCACTTTACAGCTCTGCTCTCATCAAAGAATCACAATAAATTACGAAAAATCTGCCTTGTTGCTATCTCAGTGTATTGTTTTTATAGGGGCAAATCTAGATACAACAAAAATGATGGCAAAACTTCCTCCAGAAAGAGTTCACGTTCTAAGACATCAAGTCCAAATCCTACTGTCCAAGAGGAAGGTTCAAGCAACAACAGTTCTGAAAGTCTTGGGAACCATGGCAGCGGCAAAAACCCTGATTCCATTAGCATGTCTGCACATGATAATCCTACAGTGGTTACTATTCGCTCAGTGGTCCATGCAAGAACTACCCATGTCCCACCAAATTTTGATAATGGAATCTTGCAAGAAAGACCTTTGTTGGTGGCTTCACTCCACTCATGTGACATTAGGTCGACCCTTTGTTCTCCCCCAGCCATTAGCCACAGTGACCATGGATGCATCCCAGATAGAGTGGCGGGTAATTATCAGGGAAGGACAGCCCAAGGTACTTGGCAGGACCACAAGGCCAATTTACACATCAATGTCCTAGCATTGCAAGCAGTTCAGGACTCTCTTCCACTGTGAACTATTGCAACACAGAAGGACAACATGTTAACTGTTTGGTATATAAACAAACAAAGAGGAACCAGGTCCTACCCCCTTTGTTGAGAGGCCCTGAGAGTATGGCAATGGGCCACCTCCTCCCAATGCTTTCTGATAGCAACACACATCATGGCCAAATCCAATGTGATAGCAGACAAACTCAGCAGAGCAATTCTGATGCCTCATGAGTGGTCCCTAAAATTGAAAGTAGGTGAAGAGATTTTCTGCAAATGGGGCCAGCCTTGCTGCAACCTTTTTTCCATGTCTATGAATGCCAAATGCAGCAGTTATTTTGCCCTAATCCCCTCTCCAAGGGAGTCACCAAGGGATGCACTTGTATATGATTGGCCCTCAGGTCTCATCTATGCCTTCCCTCCCTTTCCTCTGATACCCAAGGAACTTCAGAAAGCTAGCTCATTGGGAAGCAATTTGATTCTTGTCGCCCCATATTGGCCTCATCAGATCTGGTTCCCCTTCCTTTGGCCTATTCTCCAGGAGGAGCTGTTGGTTCTGGACCCAATTCCTGACCTTCTGACTCATACATCAGGGATGCTCCATCCCTCTCTTCAAACTCTCAAATTGACAGCTTGGCTGCTCCGATTCCAAATATAGCCAGGCTCCCTAACCTTTCCATATCTGTGAAGCATATCTTAATCTTGCCCATAAGGCTTCAACAAGGAGATTATACATGAGTAAATGGAAAAGATTTTCTTCTTGGGCATTAAATAATCACATTGATCCCTTTTTATGCTACCATAGATTCTATTCTTGAATTTTTGACAAAATTGTTTAAGGAAGGTGCAGCTGCAGCTACCATTCGAGTTTAGTTGGCAGCAATATTTAATTTTCACATAAGTGATTTGGGCCCAAATCTGATGTCTGACAGACTATGCAAAGCTTTTCTAAAGGGAAATGTTTTATTAAGACCACCCATTACCACCATGGGACCTAAATTTAGTTCTATCCTGTTTGATTCTCCCACCCTTTGAACCTGCATCATCCTGCAATCTAAAGTTCTTGACATGGAAAACAATTCTCTTGATTGCCGGCACTTCTGCCAGATGAATTTCAGAGTTGCAAGCTTTATCGATACAGACCCTGCTACATGCTTTTCCACAAAGACAGAGTCTCTCTTCAAACAAACCCATCCTTCCTACTAAAAGTATGCCCAGAGTCTAATTTAAATCAGTCCATAGAACTACCAGTGTTTTTTCCTAATTATGGTAAAAATGCAGAATATGCAGTACATCAACTGGATGTATGCAGACAGTTATGCTTCTACTTACACAGGATAAAGGACTTCAGAATATCTGACCAATTATTTGTTTCCTTTTCAGAATCTAAATCCTGTGTCTAAGGTCATGCTTTTGAAATGGCTGTCAGATTGCATTATCTTTACATACAAATCTCACAACAAAGATCTACCCTTTAAAGTTAAAGGTCATTCTACTAGAGCCATAGCAGCCTCATCTGCCTTTTGGGCTAGACTACCATTTGTGCTGCTGTAACAAGGGCAAGGCCTCATACCTTTATCACTCATTACAAAATGGATTTAACCTGCAGGAACAGGGCCTCTTTTGGGTCTACTGTTCTGGAGAATATTCTCCCGTGATCCACCCAAGAAAGTGGGTGCTAGGAATGCTGTCCCACCAATTAAGAACGAAGGCTAGATAGGACAGCATCACATAAAGAAGTTATGTACTCACCATAATGTTCCATGTGTGTTGTCCATCTCACCTTCATTCTTATATCCCACCGTCCTTCCCCCACCTTTGGCTCCTGGAGAACAGAGTGGTCAAGTTTGGGAAAATATGTTCTCTGACCTTCTTCTCTGTTGTTAAGTTTGAATAATTTTACTATTACATATTGTTTATCAGCAAACAAGTTCTGGGAAGCTTTCCTAGGGCATGATGAGATAGGGATACAGCCATAAGCCAGTGGAAGACCTCGAGCTTTTAAAAACGACCTCGTCGAAACCGAAGATTGTTTCCAAACCCACCAGTTAAGAATGAAGGCGAGATGGACAACACACATGGAATATTATGGTGAGTACATAACTTCTTTATCTAGAGACATTGTTATTCTAGAATTTGAAACTCTGGACCATGTTCATCCTGCCATTTCTGGAATGCAAAACTTGATCACATTGTGCTTATGATGCACTAGTATGATTCAGGAAGAGCAGAAAATGGGAAGAAAAGATGTGTGAATAATGCCTTTGAAACAGAAATTACCACCAAATGCATATTTGCATTCATGATAAAGGTATGCAAATCTTTGATCTTGAGTATGAATGCAATGTGAAACTTCATTCCTTGGAAAAATGAGTCGTTACTCAGTGCAAACGTGTTCCTGGTTCTGAGCGATGCTTATTCAAACGTAAACAGGATACGTATAATACAGACTTTGCTACCTGTGATGCAGCCATAAGAAACTAAGAAAAATATTTGCATACGTGGTATCCCTAGAATGCTAGACAGAGGATTCAGGTTCACTAATGGGGTGATTTAAAACTGTCTGAAGATAATAGAATTCTATGTATTAGACTTAAAGACTGCAGAGAGACCTGCGCATACTTTGAAGGAAGGACTGAAGAAAGAAAAATGTGAGTATGTAATTAAAAAAAAAAGCCTTTTATCGATTTTGTTCTACTGCAGAATTACTAACTACATAACAGCAAATTTGTCTCTGGCAGAAATGCTTGCTTGCTCATTCATTCATTAATTCATTAACTCATTCAACTATTAATTTATTCATTTATTTTCATTTGATATCCAGGGTAGAACACTGAAAGAAGTGAAAGTATTGAAGGGATGGAGACAAATTAAACTGGTTAACAATACAGATAAGAAGGTAAAATGTTTACGAGCGCATGCGTGTGTGTGTGTAGCCAAGATATTAATACTATATTATACTTGTGTGCTAATAAGTAAAGGATTTATTTATTTATTTATTTATTTATTTACAGGGTAATGCTCTGATCAATAGTGACCAAAGTTAGGCTGGGCCTGCGTGAAATGCAAAACATTTCATAAACGAGTAGTTCAGACTGATTACATAAAGACAAACTATCTATACATTCGAGTAAACAAGCACACTGCAATGTACAATCAAGCAATGTCTAATCTACAATGTATACGTTTATATCTAAATTAGGTAAATCTTCATGAAATCTTGAGAGAAGAGAAAAAATATTGAAAAGAGATGATATTCCTGTGTTGAAACATGAACATATGGCTAGGATAAAGATATACTTTTTGACTTGCATTCTAAATTTGGGATACGTGCTGATTTTCTTAATGTCAATGGGGAGAACTTGCCAAAGAGTAGGTGCCTGAGAGGAAAAGGCATGTGCAGTGCAGTGGGGTTTGGTTCTAGGGGTAATAAGAGTTGGTGTGACTTGTGTGTAGTGTTTGGGGTCATATGAGGAGGCTTTTTTAATGATGTCTAGCAAAATGTGGAGTAAATTTTTGGAGCTGGTCTAGTTTGTAGAACTGGGATTTTAAAATAGATTAGATCTTTGTTTTATGGGTAGCAATCTGACTTTTTCTAGGGTGATACAATGATGCTCACAGAGGTGAGTTTGCAATGATTTGTGGAAATAGGGGTTTAGGGACTGATTATGTCATAATCCTAGGTATTTGAAGGTGGAGGTGGTCTCTGTGGAATGGTTGTAAGTCAATGATAGTTAAAGAGTCAAGTGCTTGTTGAATTTTCCGTAGTGTTCCAAAAGGCATAGTTTTGGTTTGGTGAGGTTAAAAAGTAGTTAATATTTTTTGGGTCATTAGTGGAGATCAATTTAGGTCTGACTGATGCTGGTATTGAATGTTTGTATAAGAGTGACTGGATCAGTAAATAACCAAGTCATCAACAGAGAGGATAAGTGGGAGATCACAAGGAACTTTGTTAATGCAAATGGAGAATATGAGAGGGGCAAGAATAAATCCTTGTGGTATACCTTTAGTAATAGTTGCAGATTCTAATTGTGGGGAACCTATTTTAACTCTGAAGTGTCTGTTAGTGAGGAAATTTTAAACCAGGGATCAACATCTGGACTGATACTAATTTCTTAGCATGTTTTGGAGAAGATAGTGGGCCATGAAGTCAAATACCTTAGCCAAGTCTATAAAAAGGTCACCTTGTAAGGAGGCCTCTTTCAGTGTTTTTCAGGATGTCTTCAGTTAGGGATCAACATGCTGTCATAATACTTTGTCCAAGCCAGAATCCATGCTTATTGGAGCAGTGCAGTTGGTAATGCTGGATACAGAGATAGAGTTGGGTGTAGACTGTCATTTCTAGACACATTCTCAGAACTAGGAGGATCAATATTGGACGGATACATGTGAAACATACTATACTTCCTTTATTATAGCACTTGCAAACTGATTCATCATATAGAACTATTTTAATTAGTTGCAGTATTCTTGAAAGGAAAAGACTGAAATGGACTTTTAGTGCAAGGGTTTCTGGTGTACAAGAAGTCAATAATGAGAAAGTGCATTCAGTACTGTACAAAATATTCTTATGGTTAATTAGGGAGGAACATTTCAGGGGCAATACTGCACCTGGATATTCAATTGGTTTGCTTGTTAAATGAAGAATTTCTCTAGGTTTAAATGTTTATAGGTCAGTGTCACAAGAAGTAAGGTGCAATTTGTTGGATTAACTATTTGCTTTAAAAGGGAATGGTAATGATGCTCTTATTTGCTGGCCAGGGTAATGACATTGCAGCTGTTGTTGGATATGGTCTGGAGGAAGATAAGACTGTTTCTGCAAATATTGGCTATAATATGTAAATCATATTCAAATTACAGCAACAGAGCAACTTTATCAGTTGTTGCTCGACTTTCTGGGGAAAGGAAGTTTGAGATCGTTTTTCAGCAAAAAATATTAAAGAATCCATTATAACTTGGTTGTAGTGATGTGGTTTTGGAAATTCTGGTATTGATCAAGCTATATTCCTAGGCATTTGAAGTGTACAAGTTAAAACTGAGGAAGCCAGTGCCAGGCTTGGATTATAGCTTCAGGTATCTGATCTAAAACTTAATCCGATAAAAGTTATTCTCTTACAGACTTATGGTGTTATAATTGTCACCAGGTTTTAATTGAAGACTAAATAAATAAATGATCAACTGATAGTTCCATTTCTAGTGAAAGCAAAAACAAACTTTTATTATTACTTCCAAGTTACATTGCAAGGCAGATGAGCACTGTCTAGCTACGGTGTAAATACCATTTGTTTTTTATATACATATAATTGTTAAACAACTAAAAGTAGAGATTTGTTAATGCTGGAATTCTACTGGTTTGGTTGTGGGGTATTTGTTTATTATTGGACAAAGCAACTTTATCCATAATAGGTAGAAACTCAACATCCATAGATGTTTGAAAACACCAGATTTAATTTGAGGTGGAACTTTATAACTGGGAGGGAAATGGGTAGAAGGTTGAAATGTATGGCTAATGAGGGGCACTTGGTTGCTTGTAGGGATGCATCCCGCTCAAAAAAATGGTGGTTTCCAATTGGCAGGGCATAAGTGGCCAATGGGGAGTCTTACTTGATGAAGTCTATGGGTATGTGTGTGTAATGGGCCAATTAGGTTTCTAATGATAATGGCAGAAAAACATGTAAGCTACTGATAGGGTTAGGGAGAAACAAAGTTAAGGTGGTGATGTACTTTAGTAAGGCCCTCTAAGGCTTTCTAAGTTATTGTTTCCATAGTAGTCAGGATATTTTTAAAGTGACATATTATATACAGCTATTTTTTTATGTAGTTACTTTATATAAAGTGGCAGGATGTTTGAGGTTTAAAATGAAGTAGTTTAAAATTAAGTTTACTAAGAGTCCTAGATAATGTTTTTGAAATTAGGAACTGAAAATGGTTCATTTTTATAGTATATATAACATCATTACTTATTAACCGTTTTAAGTGACTATAAGGGGAAATTTAAAGACTAATCTTAGTGTCTAATGTCCCCCACTGTCTATACTGCTTTCCTGATTCAAAACTATTGTTCTATTGCATTCGTGCAGGAGTGAGACCATCCCTGGCATCCAGTGACCCCTCCTATTTTGCAAGATTTGCTCATTAGTTTGCTCCACCTATACACACACACACACACACACACACACACACACACACACACACACACACACACACACACACACACACACACACACATCCCTATCCTACCTATCCCTAACTAGTCCACTATTGAGACCACCCAGACAGACATACAGACGTCTCTCTCTCTCTCACACACACACACACACACACACACACACACACACACACAAAAATACCATCACTATCTTGCCAGTAAAGTCCCTGGTACTTAACAATAACAGGATCTCACCCATTGGAAGTAATGAATAAACATGATATTTTGGCTATATTATTTAACATGGCTGGCTGAGCTAACGTACAGATTACTAATTAGCATAGGTCACTCCCCTAGTATGCCTTATTAGCATATGTGGCAGCTCACCATAGTGCAGCATCTTCTTGTGGTAGCTCACTGCAGTAGGAATGTCTCTGAATCCAAAATAGTGCAAGTGTGCAATGGACTTACTGTTCTTGATAATCTTTCTGAACCCCCTCATCCCATAAATGTATTCTCTGTGTCACTTCATAGTTTCACAAATTGTAAATAATGATTGTGAAAAGGCTAGCTGTACCTCATATTTGTATTCTGAAATCTGATTCTGTAGCATATGCAATAAACACAGAAACAAATGAAGAATGATGTGAACTTAATGTTTTTATCTGAAAATTGTTCAGAGTTAGTTGATACAAACCGTTGCTAGGGATTTAGACTCCTATTAGATTCAGACAGACAGAAGTGAAAAAAAAAAATTCTGCTCATCGACATATTTACAATTTGTCCTTCTTGGAAGCTAAGCAACTTGATACATTACTATAGGAGTGGGAAAAACATAAGAGTCACCCACAAAATTAAAGTATATTGAGTGGCATGTGAAGAAATCATGCACCTGTTTCATACCGTTGACTTAAACAACTAATGTCTTGCAAAAATGAAATTGCTGGACTGCTGTAAAATCAAATGTTATGTGTGTGTGTGTGTGTGTGTGTGTGTGTGTGTGTGTGTGTGTGTGTGTGTGTGTATTTCTACTTTTTTATATATGTGTGGAGGGGACTATGGACACATTTTTACTTGAACTGCAAATGAAATAATCACTGATAAATTGTTTTCCACAGGATGTTTTGTAAAAAGGTAAGCTTTCATATTGCAGATAATTTTAATGCAAAGAATGCTCATGACTTTAAACACTACTTTATCTTTCCTCCTTTGGTTAATCTGTGCTTATTAAAGCAGGTAATAACATCACTCACATCAGTAACATGCACATTAGTTACTAGTCATTAGGTGACTGCATATGTTTCATAGTGAATGAAAAGGACTAAGCATAAAGCTACACAGGGATGTACCTTAACTGTTTTCTGGTTCAATTACACGTGACACTGGTGTGCTTTTGAAAAATGAGTATATTAGCTATTTTTTCTTTAGCTATATATTTATTTGTGCATAATGTGATATTAGTTTTATTGCAACCAGTGATTTTAAAGTTTTGCAATGCATAGTATACCTGAGATGTCTTTTGAAACAAAACATTTGATGTGCAATACTAACAAAGTCATTAATGTTTTACAGTAAAAAGTTCTGTGATACAGATAGCTATCAAAAATACATTTCACATAAATGTTGCTCTTACACTGACAACATATCTGCATGTTGTTTTTTATAAGGCTTAATGACATGATGGTAAAATCTAATGAGTAAATAAGCAAATTATGTAAATATTCTAATAATTTAAAATTAAAGCTTTGCAAGGGATTGAAGTCAAGATCTGGGATTCATAGGCGATCGCTGTACCTTTACACATGGTTAAATCTCAAGGAAGTCAATTTGTGAAGAGCAACAGAGTTAATGAGACATGTATTAGGCATTGCACAGTTCTGCAGTCTAACAAAAAGGCAATATATTTAAAGAAATATTAGTGTTAAGTGGAGAAGCATTGCTAGGCTGTTGTACAGCTGGAGAAGAGACCCAACAGTGTGTGCGATTTACATGCCAGAAATCAGAATGAAGGCAGGCTAGACCAGCCATGTCAGAGAGTGCTCACACTTGCAGTGCATGAGCAATGGTAAAGCAGTGCATCTGTGCAGCAGTGCAGAGGTGCACCTCATGCTCATTCAGCACAAGAAGGGCAGTAAAGTGACTATAATTTACTGTTGGTATGTACTTGAAATTTCCAACCCTATTCATCATAACATGGGGAATGAATCGGGAGGATTAAAAGTAGGAAAGGGAGAAGAGCAAGCAGAAGGAGAAGCACATGAGGAACCAAAAAATATGAAGGATGGTTATGGAAGCAAGCATATTTTTTTTTGGAAAGAGATCCTTTTTTTAAAGAAGCTTAGGTGGAGAAGTCAGTGAGGGATGACTGTGGATGGGATACCAATTTTATTTTGTGCTGTATAGGTATATGTACTGAATTGTAAAAGCACTTTCCATCCTGACTTAGTGTACTTGCTAGGTATGGTTCTAGTCAGAAGTCACTGATTGCTGGATTGGATTTGCCCATCAATGTTGATGTTGGCTGGTCTTGATATGCTTGGCCCAGTCATTTTTCAAATCCTCCTTTCATCTTTGAGATCCCCCATTGATCTTGAAAGAGTTTATTTATCCCCAACCTTACAAAACATTCTTAGATCCAAATATTCTTAACAACTACTGCCCAATTTCTAATCTTCCATTTTTGAGGAAGTTATTGGTAACATCAGCTATTAGCAGCTTGAGGTTTAGCTTACAGTTTGTAAGCTCATGGATACCTTCCAATTATATTTTTGCACTCGCCATATCAAAGAGACAGTTCTTGTAAGAGTTGTTAATGATCTCCTTTTGGACAGAGACCAGGAATCCAAAGCAGTGTTGTCCTTTTGAATCTCTCTGGAGCATCAAGTGCTATAGAGCGTGGTATTTTGATAGAACACTTATAAACATATTAGGTTTTTCTGCTATGATCTTAGACTTATTACCTGTTTGGCTGTATACAGATAGTCTGTTCAGGGATCAAGTCATCTTCCTTGTACGCTTTGGAATGTAGAACCACAGAGTTTTGTCTTAGGATCTTCAATGTTTACAGTCTACATGCCTCCCCAGGAGATATTCTAAGTAAGGGATTAGCAAAATATACTTTTGCTGGTGTACCGCTACCATCTACATTTTGCTGATCTACCTCTCTTTTCCCCTTATTATATGGGAAGTTTGTACTCTTTGGCCATTGATTTAGAAGTGATATACTCTTGGTAAATACTAAACTGATCAAAACTCATCTCCAAAACTGAGGCCTTTCAAGTTCATGCAACCTTAAGACACTCCTTTGTTACCCTCTTGGCTAACTCTATCATGTATTGTGGGTGTACACTTGAATTTGTTAATAAGATGCACAATGTTAGTGTCATTTTACATTCCAGGTTAATACTTTGGGACCAGGTGTCAGCTGCAATGAATTCCTCAAGTGTTAGTTGCAAAAATTATGAAAGATTAAGTAGTTAATATCTCAAACTAATCTCTTGGTTGAGAGTTGTCATTTCCTAAGTTTAATTTCTCCAACTCTTTTGGGTTTCTAATACCATTACAGGAATGGACACCATTCCCAAGTCAGGGTATGATTAAAGTTATGATTAGTATTGTTTAAGTCTTTCATGTTAGCCAAAAGTGCTCTTTGCAGCACCCACAATATGCCCAACATTGATTCCTTCTGTTATTCATATTGAGTTACATGTATTTGTAGTATATCTGAATATGACTGCAAATTCTTCTTTATTAGACTTATCGCTCCTGTTACTATTGTATCTGTCTGAGTATCCTTCCACATTGCTCTTGTTTCTGCCTACATATCTTGATATTTTATGACTTTGTGTCTCACTGTACTTAAGACACTGCAATCCCTGACAGGCAGACCAAAAGGTCACTGAGGAGCCACTGGTGCAGACTGAGGAGATCATCGCCTCACCTCCATTTCTTCTACAACTGGACATAAAGAAGGATAACATGATCAGAAAAATGATTACATATATATGCTTCAAACACAATCACAGTTATACGGCAACCTGGCACAGATGTCAAACATACCCTGCTGCTGAGAGAGACATTCTGGCCTTCTATATCACCCAACTGTGTTAAGCTGCTGTAGAGAAAGTAAGCATTCCTACAAATACATGTAAAACAGTTATGCTTGGAGAAGGAAATAGTACAGAAAAATGCTTATAGCGCACTCTGGGTTTGTTTTTGAACCTCTGTCTCCTGCAGATGCTGCCACTTCAGATCACTTTGACAATGCTAGGATGGTCATCATATTAATAAGCTTATGCATGCATTCTCCTTCCACAAAGGACCATCATATTGACCAAGCAGGCACACTTCAAAGTTTCTTTGCAAGAATATCAGGAAAATCCTTCTCTCTGTGACACCCCATACTTAATCCTTTGCATTCTATTGTGCTCACAGTGCCCATGGCCAATAACTAATGCCTGTTTAAGGATCAAAATGGTAGCATTGTTTGTGCAAACACAGTTTTGTATCATGTGCAGTGCAATGTACACGATGGCACTATTATATGTGCCTAGTCAAGTGCTGCATGATGGATCCCAGCGCTGACTAGATATTGCACTGCACCACTACACTATATGTGTACATATGGGATATACATGAGCATGTTTGTTACAGGTTTCTTGGTCACCATACTGTGCATGGCTACCACTGGAAAATCTGGAATGTACAATGCACTAGGGCAGCAATTCCGAAACAATGGTGCTAAGTAGCATCCTTAGCATAAATGCCATGATAATGCACAATTGTTAGCATGATATAAGGAGTCTGTAGAACTTTGTGCATTAGTAATAGAGGAATTTTACTGATGTGTTTGTTGACTTGCAGCTTCACTGTGCAAAGGAATGCCTTTCAAGTGAAGTGCTTCAGCAAGAACAGCATAAACCCAGTGGGGATGTTAGACACACTGAGATAGCTATCACGGTTTACTTACACTGGAAACCTAGGGACAGGCATGGCAATGCATTGTCTGTCTGCCTGTTTGCTTGTCTATATAAAATTCAAAAGTTGTGAAGGATATTCCACGGTGGCTTGGAATTTCAGGACTGCATATTCAGACAAGGTACAGTATGAAAACATAGTGGGGATGGTTCAGAGCATAACAAGTGCATAAAGTAGGGGAGGTTATACCCATGATTACTATGTAGAAATCTGAAGACCCTGTACACAGCATTAGCTGTGACAGATAAATAGATGCATGGGGACGGGGGTTACCATGGCTATGGGCGTCTTACAGCATAAATGCTGATCGAAGGAAAGACACCGAGGAAACTCAGAGCTATAATATATAACATTAAGTATCCTGTTTTTTGTTTATTTTGTTCTTTATTTCTTTGTTATTTATAGCACTTTGTGTACTGTGTATTTTTCTAGCTAGTTTCACTGTGTGTGAGGTATTAACTGGAAATTGTCCACTTTTATTAAGCATCTGTTGGGTTGTTTGTTTCTGATAACTTGTTGCAGTTAAACTCTTTTTTTCTAGAGGCTCCTTTAGCTGTTTAAAACTTTCATTTAAAGGCTCACTGCTGCTTTTCAGCTGTGAGAAACATTTCTGCAGTTTGTTCTAAGTAGTGGGGATATTTGTAGCATTTCCATATTCAGGCTTGTATTTGGGCTGTGTGTCTGAGCACATATTCAGGGACATCTTGGTTTAGCCAAAGCCATCAGGCATTTCAGTGAGAGAGAATTGTTTGAGGTCATTGGCTGACTGAGGTCACCTGGACTACAGCTTAGACTAAGCACCTCATTGGTTCTTTTGAGATTTCTTTCTTAAAAGCTGTCTCAGGTTTCAACTTTCTGTTACCTAAGAAGTTCAGTTGTGAGTGTTCTGCCATTTCACACTGAGCTTATCGAAGGAAAGACACTGAGGAAACTTGGAGCTATAATATATTGCATTAAGTATCCAGTTTTTTGTTTATTTTGTTCTTTATTTCTTTGTTATTTATAGCACTTTGTGTACTGTGTATTTTTCTAGCTAGTTTCACTGTGTGTGAGGTATTAACTGGAAATTGTCCACTTTTATTAAGCATCTGTTGGGTTGTTTGTTTCTGATAAATTGTCGCAGTTAAACTCTTTTTTCTAGAGGCTCATTTAGCTGTTTAAAACTTTCATTTAAAGGCTCACTGCTCCTTTTCAGCTGTGAGAAACAATTCTGCAGTTTGTTTCCCACCGTCCCTCCCTCTTGGTATAGTGTTTTTATAGTTGGTGGCTTTGCAGTTGCCCGACCCTAGTATAAATTTGATCTGGGACCCTCCTGCCAGTCTAGTGTCATTACCTCATTCTACCCAGTACAGGGAGAACATTTGAGAAGGCCAATCAGCTTAGTTTCTGCTACTCCTTTCTCTCTTTCCACTTAAAAAAAAAAAAAAAAAATTATCTGCTTTTACTGTATTTGTGTTTCTTCCTACTTTATTTTGCTTTTGCGACATCTTAAAAGTACTCAGTTGTATTTATTACTGCTTGGTGTAACTCATTCTAAGCCTTTTAGTTTAAGCACTTGGGCTTCAGACCAGTTGTTTTACATTAAGAAGGTTTGTGGTCTGCACTGTAGTGGCAGAACAGGTAGCTTACATCCTTCTAAGTTGGGAACTGCTGATTGAGGGCTCAGTGTCTGTTATTCTAAAAGTGTATTAATTCTGGTTTAAGCACTTGGGCTTCAGGCCAGTTATTTTACATTAAGAGGGTTCGTGGTCTGCACTCTTGTGGGAGGAGATGCTGGACTCTGCCCTTCTGAGCTGAGAATTTCTGGTTAAAGGCTTATAGTGCCTGCATATTTGAACTGTTTCTTACTGAAATTGGTACACCTTGTTTGTTGTAGCATAGACTAGATCCAGGCCTGCTGAATCTAGCTTTGTTTGTATGCTTGTTGATTGTTTGCTTGTTATTTCCCTTAAACACTAATTCCACCTAAAATGTGGCTTTTCAGCACTTCTGTGGATCCCTAGTGATATCTGCATTGCTTACTGTACTTATTTCCTTGTTTCACTTGAAAGAAAGTTACTGTTTGCCATTTTTGCATTTAAGTTACCTGTAACACATTGCATTTAAGTTACCTGGCACTTGCTCAATAAGTCAGCACTAAAAAATTAAAAGCACTACACCCTCACAAACTCCCCTTGAGTACCTTGTTCCCCATTGACCCTTTTTTTTTTATAAATGAATTCCCAATACTATTCTAGCATGTCCAAAGGTCAGTTGTCAATCTCCTCTCTGGTCCAGCTGGTGAATCTGGGAATCTTGAGGCAATGTTACAACTGCCTCATGTACACAGACAACCCTCTCCTCCTCCCAACAAATTCCAACACATGTGAGAGATGCAACCATATAGCCAAACTGTAGGCTAAGCTCTCTCAACTCAGTACTGGCGTAACCAGTCAGGAGGAGAAGGAAACCACACTCACTACAATTCCAGTCTCACATAGACCCACCACGACAGCAAACCAAACACATAAACACACAAAAACATACTTGGAGGCTCTAAATAAAAATCTGCCTAAGCAGCAGAGACCTCCAAAGCAGACACCCAAGCAACCGCTACCCCAAACAAAACATGTGCAACACATAGCTCACAAAGCCAGTGTGCCGAACAGTCACAGCCCTTACGGCTAAACAACACACCTGATACACTTGTAATAGGTGACTCTATCATCAGGCACACTGACGTCCCGCTCACCAGGCTGAACAAGGAGAAGGTCACGGTGAGCTGCCTGTCAGGCACTAGGATCTGCCACATAACACAAGCACTCAGGTCACTCCAAGGCAAGTACAAATATGACTCAGTCATTGTCCATGCTGGTGTGAATGACCTGAGACATACCTCCCTGGACTACATGAAGAGACATAGAGGAGCTCTCTGAGCATGTAGCCCAGGCCGGTATGACCATGAACTTGAGTAACATCTTACCCTCACCAAGAATGATGCCACAATATGAAGACAAGATGATCAATTTCAACAATTGGCTTAAGTATTGGTGTCATTTAAAGGGGATCCAATGCCTGTCAGCCTGGGATGACATGCTCGACAAGCCACGATGCTTCACTAAGGACGGCTTGCACCTGTCACCCCTGGGCTTTTGGATATTGGCAAAGTCTCTTGCTACCCCCATAGTGCCTTTTTAGGCAAGGCTAAAAAGACAAACCCACCTCCATAGGTATCACAAGGGATAAGAAACTAAGAGTAATGCTACTCAATGCCAGAAGTCTAAACCTCAAGATGCATGCACTCAAAACTCTCCTTAGCATGGAGAACATCGATATCTGTGCAGTAACAGAAACCTGGTGCAAGGCTCCCGAGAACATCCCAGCACTACCAGGTTATACCTCATACCATGCTTTTCGGCCCCAAAACTAGGACCGAACTACAAAAGGAGGGGGAGTATCAATATTCATCAAAGATACCCACACCTCCAGGTTGGTGGCACAGCAGGAAGCATCAGAGACTATCCATGTGCAACTAACAGTGGGTAAAACTGCCTTCCAGTTTATAGCCTGCTACAGACCACCCTCCCAAACCCAGGGACCCCACTCGGCCTTCCTGAGAACACTGGAAAATATGAAGGTCTCTCCAAACACCATTATATTGGGTGACTTCAACTACCCAAACATAGACTGGGAGCATTACTCTAGCTCCAACACCCTAGCCCAAAGGTTCCTAGAATTTATGAACTCAAATGCTATGGAACAACTTGTTACCACTCCCACAAGAGGGGAAAACATACTGGATGTGATCATCACCAACTTGGGGACTCTATGCTCCAGACCAGAAGTGTATCCCTCACTGGTAAGATCAGATGATAAACTAATCTCACTGGATATTCACATCCCGACCCCACCCCCTGCCCAGAAAATCACAATGAAAGACTTCTCTAAAGCAAATTTCACACTCCTCAAAACCGAGGTGGAATCCTTCAAAGCCCCCGGACCTGTGGAAAATACGGCCCAGACCACAGAATCCTTTATAAACGCATTCTATGAACACCTTCAGGAATGCATGGATCATGCAATCCCAAATAAAACCAAGACCCAATCCTCCAAAGGCAGACGTCCTGTCTGGTGGACCCCAGCCATAAACAAACTATACAATAGAAGGAGGAAGCTACTACATGATAGAGCAAAATCTCAAAAAGGGAAGGCATCTCTGATCAGTATTAGCAAAAACTATGGGCACTCATAAAATCATCTAAGGCCAGCTTCAAGAGAAAAATTGCACAGGACACTAAGGATAATCCAGTTTATAGCCTGCTACAGACCACCCTCCCAAACCCAGGAACCCCACTCGGCCTTCCTGAGAACACTGGAAAATATGAAGGTCTCTCCAAACACCATTATATTGGGTGACTTCAACTACCCAAACATAGACTGGGAGCATTACTCTAGCTCCAACACCCTAGCCCAAAGGTTCCTAGAATTTATAAACTCAAATGCTATGGAACAACTTGTTACCACTCCCACAAGAGGGGAAAACATAGTGGACCTGATCATCACCAACTTGGGGACTCTATGCTCCAGACCAGAAGTGTATCCATCACTGGTAAGATCAGATGATAAACTAATCTCACTGGATATTCACATCCCGACCCCACCCCCTGCCCAGAAAATCACAATGAAAGACTTCTCTAAAGCAAATTTCACACTCCTCAAAACTGAGGTGGAATCCTTCAAAGCCCCCGGGCCAGTGGAAAATACGGCCCAGACCACAGAATCCTTTATAAACGCATTCTATGAACACCTTCAGGAATGCATGGATCATGCAATCCCAAATAAAACCAAGACCCAGTCCTCCAAAGGCAGACGTCCTGTCTGGTGGACCCCAGCCATAAACAAACTATGCAATAGAAGGAGGAAGCTACTACATGATAGAGTAAAATCCCCAAAAAGGGAAGGCATCTCTGATCAGTATTAGCAAAAAACTACGGGCACTCATGAAATTGTCTAAGGCCAGCTTCAAGAGAAAAATTGCACAGGACACTAAAGATAATCACAAGGCTTTCTTTAGTTATGCTAGGAACCTGGGTGGGAATTCCCAGATATGCTCAGAAATAGTCCAAAATGGCAAAAAAATACAACGAACCCACAGACATTGCCAACATCCTAGCCGACAGGTTCAGTGCAACCCCTCCCCCACCAAAAGGGCAAATATCTATCCCAGCAGAGTGCTGCCCCCCCTGACATCTCAGATGCTCAGGTAAGAGCCGCCCTCTCCAAAGCAAAAAACACAGCATCAATGGGACCAGACGGTGTCCCGGGCTGCATCCTACATGAACTCCAAGAAGAGCTAAACCTAAACATAAAACTACTGTTCAATCTCAGCCTTACTACAGGATATGTACCCAAAGAGTGGTGTACAGCAACAGTGGTCCCTCTCCACAAAGGTGGTGCCTCAACAGATCCTGGAAACTATCGCCCCATAAGCCTTATCAGCTTGGTCTGCAAAGCTATGGAAAGGATCATCATGGACCTCATAAATAAAGATATTGGGGACCTACAGACACTGAATCCTACCCAGTTCGGCTTTGTTAAGGGCAGATCCTGCATCTTAAACCTGTTCAATTTCTTTGGAACAGTCACCATGGCCATTGACGAGGGGAAGGTGGTCCACACAGCCTACCTGGACCTCACAAAAGCCTTTGATACCATACCCCACTCGGGCATTATAGATAAGCTCACCAGCTTAAATATAAACCCCTATGTCACTAGATGGGTTGCAAACTGGCTCAAGGACAGAACCCACATGGTTAGAATTGCTGGAGCCATGTCAGACTCCAAACCAGTTACAAGTGGCGTCCCACAAGGCTCAGTCCTGGGACCTCTCTTGTTCGGTATATATTTCTCGGAGGTACAGGCCAACATGGAAGGACTGTGGCTGACCAAGTTCGCAGATGACTGCAAACTGGGCACCATAATCGACTCTCCAGCCGACACAAGCATCCTCCAAAAGGGCCTCATAGAAACAGACAACTGGTGCCAGAGCCATGGCCTCAAGCTAACCTCCAAAAAGTGTATAGTCATCCCCTTTGGCAAAAACAAAGTGCCCACAAATTACCACATAGGTGGTAATCCATTAAGTACAGAAGAAGTAATTAGGGACCTGGGGACCCAAGTTGATAGCAATCTCTCATTTGATAACCACATGGCCAAAGTGGTTAGAAAAACATTTTATATAGCCCACCTAATCATGAAGGGATTCACATCTAGATCAGGGGAGGTCATCGTGCCTCTTTACTCATCCCTCATCAGGCCCATAATTGAGTACAATGCCCCTTTTGGGATGTACCTTACCAGACACCTGCAGCAACTGGAAAGATCCCAAAAGTACCTCATCAAGAGGATCAAAGGGCTCAAACAGATGCCATATGCTGCCCTGTTAAAAAAACTCCAGCTCTACTCAGTGGCATACCGTCTGCTCAGAGGCAATCTGTGCCTGACGTATAAAGCCATGTCCAACCCAGAATTAATGGACATACTGCACCTCAGAAAGTCCAAATCCCATCGAGCTACGTGCTCGAGAGACTTGAACCTCAGCACTGAAATAAATAGGACATGCTGGAGGGACAGATTCATAACCCAGAGGTTCCCTTCACTCTGGAATAAAATCCCAGTCCAAGTTAGGCAGAGTCCCTCATTGACTCTCTTCAAGAGGAATCTTGATGAGTGGATGGAAGATCATAGGTTTACCCCGGTTATCACTTCTGTGTCACTGTTAGACAGAGGCACAGTATACTAACCTCAAAAAAGGGCATAGCAAAATTAATTTAAAATGGGTGGCGAAAGCCAAACACACTCTGGCTAGGCTTATAAATGCCCTAGGGCAGATAGCCTAGTATGAACCTATGAACCTATGAACCTAAATGTGTTTCATGCATCCATGTGCAAATTCTGAAATGGGCATCTGAAGGAGACAGCTCTTTGAAATGTTTGGTAACTGGGAAACTGAAGGACTACTTCAGGTCCTCTCTACAAAAGGCATGTGCCTCCTGGTAAGTCGTGCAATAACCACTCATATGTGACAAGAGGAAGCACCAGACTAGTGATGTCCATTACAATGCAGTACAATACAGCACACACCACTCCACTGCACGTTTGACTGGGAGGACTAACCATGGCCTACTTGCATATCATTTCCTCCAGGCACCTCTTGTGTTAACTGCAACAATCTCTGTAGCAAGATATGTCTCTCAGTGTATACTATAGCTGCATTTTACTGTGCATGAGCATGCTTGCCACAGGGAGTTAGAGGACATAGGTGTGTGGTTAGACAATGGTATCATGTCTGTTGTTGTTTTCACAGCCTACACTGGCAGTGGTTCCAGCACAAAGGATTAACATAGGGTTGACATCAGCAAGAAACCTGTGGATGATAATGATGATGATGATGATGATGATGACAATAATGGCAATATGCAAGTGGCATTGTTCAATGACACAGTGGCACTGTCTGAAACCATACCAAGGAAGAGGTCACTGCATTTCCACTGTTACACAGGGTGCTGTAGATGTACAAGCTGAATGCATGACCTCACCAGGAAATTTTCATAATCTTTTAAATGAGACTACATCGCAGGATTCCCTTGTGTCCTAATATCCAAAATGTGCACTTACCAAACTAACAGGGATTATGCACCACAATGACTCATGTACCACTCTTTATATGGTGAGTGAACACCGTGGCTTATGGAACAACATCAACCAGCACAGAGTGGAAGGACAGGGAAATCACATTGCTACTGAGGTCACTGTTGGTTAATTTTGCCTCAACAGTTGTCTCCCTGAGACAATTTGCAATTGCTATCCTTTCTGCATTCACAGGCCATGCCTTCCATAGTCATAGGAAAGTCTGGATGTGGGGAGATCAGCCACTTTTCAACCCAAGTCATTCTACACTCACCACTGCTTAGACAGCATCAGTCTTGCCAGTAGACATACGGTGCCGCCTACAATCATGGGCATCATCCAAGTCACAGGCAATGATGTCCTTCCCAGCACAACAATTGAGGTAAGCCACCAAACTGTATGTGCATATTCCCATAGTTATTTCTCTCTTCTTTCTCACCTGCAGTACACAGTCAGACTTTCCTTAGCATTGGGTGACAACCAGATCCTGATCTATGCCACTCATGAGGATCACTATATATATATATATATATATATATATATATATATATATATATATATATATATATATATATATATTTATATTATGCCTCATCAGGGTGAATGCTCATGGACTCATAGTTCTGTCATTTCCTCAGCATGGACTACATCAACTACCCAACATCAAAAGCCAACACAGTGCACCCTGTTAATAGTCATATCATGGCAGCTTTGCCCCACTATTGTTGGATGTAATTTGTGATTCAAATCAACCTCTCAGAATATATGGCTTCCCATGACCTTACCCCACCTCAGAGTGCTGCAGATGGCTGTCACTACTCCCTACCCATCTGACCATCAAATGATGACTGTGTTCTTCTCACCCCTAACCTGTATGTGCTTATGTTCATGCCTGATACACAGACTGATCAGCCCATTTGCTACCCTGCACAGACTAAGTATGATATTGTATCCGTCACTTTGTTCTCTGTTGTCTGTGCTATTGCTTATAGTGGTGAATCCTAAGATGCCTCTTTGACAGTGCTGCAATGTATTGTGGCTTCCTCTGCCTTGGCTGTAGTGCTGCTGCTCCATGTTTTTCTCTGACTCTACCCTCAGTTCCTCTGATGCTAGTACAACTGATACTGAAGACCCTTCGTAGATGTTCATTTACTCCTCCAACTGTTTGATTAATGCATGTTGTACAGCATCTCACA
>NC_056737.1:1269660980-1269680980 GCF_019279795.1 Protopterus annectens
AAAACTGGCATGAGACAGTCAGCAGGGGACTGAGCTCCTTCAGGTCTTTTGCATGATGCTGGCAAGGTAGAAATGGCCTAGATGCTCAGTGACCTTATAACATCTATGATCCTATGCTGGACTTTAGATGAGAACATCCTTCAGGAAGGTCTAACACAGGAAAACACTTGGTGCTAGAGCCATGGCTTAAAACTCAATACCAACAAATGCATCACAGTACCTTTTGGAAGTCAGCCACCCCATGTAAGTACGTCATCAATAAAATGCCCCCTCTCAAAAGCTGATTCTTAAGTCAGGGATCTTGCAACTCATGTAAATAGCAACCTAGTCTTCAACCAACATGTGTCAAAAGTAGTAAGAAAATCCTTTTATGTTGCTCATCTCACTCAGTCTCTCAGACCTGTTATAACATGCTTAACAAGCTCACTTCATCTCAACTCCAAATACATATGTAACTGAGTTACACCTAGCTTCCTCTCACTACCACATATACTACTCACTCAGTCTCCTCTCTTACTCTTCTATCTTCCCCTTCTATCTCATTAGCCCTTCTAGCTTGTTCCACCTTTGTGTGGAGCCTCTGTTTTATATATATTTGAATTTATTGCAATATTTGTATATAAGATTTAGGTTTATGAGTTTAGAACAGTATCCATTTGTGCTTAGCACTTTCTCTATATACATCCTACCTTTATTCCTAGCCTCTAACTAGATATTGGTATATCTGTTCATCACTATATTTCGTAGTTTATGTATAGCTAATGTTTGCTGCAGTATGTATTATTTGCTATTCTATGTATATTCAATTGTTCTTCATGTACTCTGCTGCTCATTTATTGTTCTGTGGAGATTTTCTCCCCAGGCCTTCAACGAAAAAGGACCTGTGTCCAGCTGGAATTTCCTGGTAAACAAATATAAATAAATAAATAAATAAATACATAGATAAATAAATAAACTTGTAAACAAGGGCATGTCATATAGATCCAGATAGGTCATCATACCACTGAACTTGACCTTCATCAGACACATCACAGAGTATAATGTCCCCAATATGTACCTAACCAGTCACATGCAGCAACTAGAATGTCCACAGAGGTTCTATACAAAAAAATAAATAAATAAAAATATAGGGCGTAAACACAATGCCCTGCACTGATTGCCTCAAAGCCTTGTCTTTTTACTCGGTATCATACAGACTTCTCAGAGTTGATCTTTGCCTGGCATACAAGGCATCACTTGACAAACCTTTAGCACATCTGCAAACCAACCACATCAGAACTACTAGATAAAAAAAAACTAATTTTGCTTGCAACATAAATAGGACATGTTGGTGAGACAGATCTGTTTCTCAAAGAATTCTCATTCTCTGGAGCAGGCTCCCCATCCATGTGAAGCAGAGTTCTTCTCTATCCCTGTTTAAGAGCAACCTGGACCAATGGATAGATAATAGGTAATTTAGTGCAGTGCCTTTTATACTGAGAAGACAAATAGGTTATTTAAAGATATGATACTGGAACACTTGAATGATACAGCTAGATGTAAAAACATGAATGCCTTACCTAAGCTTGTGATGCTGAAAGGAACTAGTCATTATTTCAGATTATACAACAACCCCCCCCCATTAATATTCCAAAATGTGCACACTGATTGGTCAGTGTGCCCATTGTAAGTCAGACTTATACTAATGGAAAAATGTACGGTCGCCCGGACTTTTTCCATTAGTACAAGTCTTTTATTTATTTTTTGTGTTGGACAGCAATGGAGAATGAAGAGCTCCGTTGCTGTTATCTCGCTATGTTAAAAGAGTTTAACATAGCGAGATATCTTAAAAAAAGCAACGGAGATCTTCCTTTCTCCATTGCTTTTTTTAAAGCTGTCTCGCTATGTTAAACTCTTTTAACATAGCGAGACACCTTTTAAAAATCCAAAGAGATCTTCCTTTCTCTGTTGCTTCCACACACAGCTCTGATGTGCTGCATAACCATATGCATGTGCAGTACATCATAACTGCCGCAGAATACTGGACAGCTGCAGAAAGGCAACAAGGAGGCATTATACAATGCCATTATTTACGACAAGTAAGTATTTTTTTTCTTAAATAATGTCATTGTATAATAGCAATAACCCACTACTGGGTGTGGGTAATTCTGGATTTACCAACCGTTGTCTTTGTTTGGCCACTCGGGCTTCACCCTCATGACCAAACCACACCAACCATGGGTAAATCTAGCATTACCCACACCCAGGCATGAGTTATTGCTTAATTCTTTGTATTAGAGCTAATGAGTTGTAACTCAAGGAAATTTGCTAAGAGTAATAGAACTGAAGTTTGTGAACAGAGATGGATCTTACTGTTGAAAGCTTATGCTGAACCAGGTTTGAACGAGAGGGTCACCCTCAAACCAGTGTTAAAAAGAAGACCTCTGTGACATTGATTAGCTCCTATTTCGATATTTGTTCTGTGTCTTTATTGTACCTGTGTAGTTTTATATATCTATATCTATATATATATATATATATATATATATATATATATATATATATATATATATATATGGATCTCCTACTATTCACCGAAAGCACATTTCACAGAAAATCAAATTAGTGTGCACTTTTCACCAAAAATACAATTCACCGAAAACCCAATTCACCGAAACACCTTTCACCGAAAGTTATATATGGCCTTTTCCCCACGGTAGTGTGACCCTGGAGTTAGTATATATAGTAAGGGGTGGGTGTGGGGGGCACCGCTCCACATATTTTAAATATTTTGAATTATATACATGGATATATGCAATTGCAATAAATTACTGTTGTTTGACAATAATATATACATAAAATATGTGGGGGGCTATGCCCAACACACACCCCCAATGTGGGGGGTGGTGCCCCCCACATCCCCCCTTACTATATATACTAACTCCAGTGCCACACTACAGTGGGGAAAAGGCTATATATAACTTTCGGTGAAATGTGTTTCGGTGAATTGTGTTTTCGGTGAATTGTATTTTTGGTGAAAAGTGCACACTAATTTGATTTTCGGTGAAATGTGCTTTCGGTGAATAGTAGGAGATCCATATATATATATATATATATATATATATATATATATATATATATATATATATATATATAGAGAGAGAGAGAGAGAGAGAGTCATTATGCCTAGTTGTATTTTTAGTTGTTTTATTCTTTGGGATATGTATTTCTATTTAATTTTGGTGTGCTTACCATTGGATTATCTATTATCTTTTATCTTAAGGTTTAGTATATGCAACTGAGTGCTTTATATTATTGTATACTTTTGTTACTTTTGCTTATTTATTTATTTATTTATTTATTTATTTAGAATTGGGGCACATCACTATGATTTTCTGTTTGTAGTTTTTTCTGTGATAGTTACACAGGCTTCGTAGTTTTCTGTTGCTCATTGGTTGGTTTGTACCCTAGTGATTTTTTTTTATACATCGCTGACACTAAGTTGTAAACAATAACTTCCCATAGTTATATTGCTTGATCTGCCTATGACCCCAGCTTTTGGTGAGTAATAGAAACATTTTTTAAGCTTGCTTTGCGTTTTAAGTTTTCTTTGAAGGTGTTTTTCCAAGACATAGTGCATTCTTTGTTTTTTAACACTTATGGCTGCTAATTAGACCATTTATTCAGTCTGTACTACTTTAGCTGTTGGTTGATTTGTATTGCTGGATATATATGTTTGCGATGCTGCAATGAGATTTCGCTGCTTTTATTGTTTACATAGAGTGAGTGTTAACATGGTGCTTTTTAGAATTTAGCTATGTTTAAGTATATTTATGAATGCACAGCTTTCAGATATTTTTAGTTTGCTTGTGATAGTATATACAATGTCACCATGTTGTTTTTTTTGAATGTGAATAGCCTATGTATGATCTTTGATTTGACTTATTATTACTTATAGTTTATATGACTGTTTTTATGCTGTTTTCATTGAAAATATTGATTTGATGCATGTTTTTTACTAGGATTTAGTATTTGTCCGATCTATCAAATAAAACTGAAGTCTTGGAAACACCCTGGGTAGCTGATTTACAGGCAAACAGGAGCCCTGGTCTTAATGGAGTGGTACCTTTAAAACCTTTATTGAAAAGCAGGAAGCTCAGGAGATGACCTGACTTGATTGGATTAGCAACAATATAAAAAAAGGGAGGTGTTTTAGTGTGAAGAGGATTTGATGAAGGCATAGCTGAAAGCGCTCATCCTGTTTGCTTGTTAGGATTTACATCTTGTTGTTTGTAGGATTTTTATAAAATTTGTGCTGGATTTATTTGATTTTATCTGCTGAACATGCATTCTACTCTATCTTTGTGGTGATATTGCAGTGCTTGTGCTTAACTTTTAAATATTTAACCATCTCTGGCTCTGCACATGAATTTCCAGTACCTCACATTTCCTATTTACTGCTAAATCCAATATAAAGTTGAACCCCCCTCATTATTCTGTTCCTGTTTACTTCTGCATCCTTTACTGCTCTGCAACACTCCCTCAAGATATTTATTTGTCCCGGTTTGTCCCATAATGAGATGCCAGTACTAGTCCCACACCTTCCATAATGCACTACCCCTCTGCCTTCCTTCACTTACAATCTTTAAACTGCTGATCTCAATCTTTCTTGCATCGGGATTCCCAGCCCCTTCTTCCTAGTGCATGCTAAGCCCACACCTATATACCCCCCTTTTTTGCATTTTACCTACCTCTTTTTTCTTTCAGCTTTAGTTGCCATAAAATAGACATTTCTTTCTTTCTTTACTTACTTATTTATCAATTTGTGTGTTTGTTTATTTATTTAGTTGTTTATGTTTACTGGGCTAGAGCATTCATCAGATCTGTCCACTTATATGCTCAGCCTGGATTACATACATAAAAACAACAGTAAAGTAATATTAAAGGTAATTATACTGCTTAGTTACTTAACATAGCATAGATGTAAAAAAAATATATACACCTATCTACAAGAACGTTTTGAAGTAGTAGGCTCAGGAGTATATAATCCACAATACAGGTGTTATAGGTCAGGTAAATGTGGCATAGCAAAACAAATGGACACAGTGTCTCTCATAGTGTGTGTGTGTGTGTGTGTATATATATATATATATATATATATATATATATATATATATATATATATATATATATATATATACATATATATGTCTTTAGGGAGATTTTACCAGTGTAAAGACAGTCGAAATTGAAAATCAATAGGATAGTTAATAATAGAATAATTGGATATTAGATATATATATAGTAGGCTATGGATATGGTAGATGGGGAAGCAGTGGAGATGAGTTTATAAATTGGAGAGGTTAAGAGATTAAACAGCCAAGGTTTACTGAGATGAGTACAATACCACAACAGTCAGAGTTAGGTAAAATGGCATATGTTCTGACATGCATACTTATATTGTTCTGTTAGGAATTGCTTGAACTGTTTGTTGCCTCCAGTTACAGTAAGATTAAGAGGCAAAGACTGCCACAGTTTAATAGCATGTGCAACAAAGCTGTAGTCTGTGCAAGGAAGTTTAGTGGAAGGTGTTATGAGATTATGGCCAATATGGATTGGCTTCTTATGTTGTACTGTGGGTTGTATATATTTGCATGTAGTTAGTCTCATAACTAGGGGGCATGATGTGTCTTAGTGTAAGAGTTCAAATAGTAGGAAACAAGGAAGGATGTCAGCTTGCCCGTGAATGGGAAGCCAGTTTGGCTTTTCCAAGGCATTGCAGGGATGTTCATGCTGAGCAGAAATGTTGATGAAATTAGATTTTTTTTTTTAGAAAGAAATTGTAAGGCAATAGCATTTATTAAGGCAGAGATGAAAAGGGGTAGGATACATTCTAGTTGTGCAAGCAGGGCACTTTTGCCTAAGGTTGCAGTGGCAGGTTGTGAGAGGAAATCTGATATGTTTTGAGTCCAGAATACGAGGCAGTTCACTTTCAATCTGACTTTCAGGATTTTGTCTTGGAATTTGAGGGCCTGGCCAAACCAATTGCCAAGCTATCTAAATAATGCAGTGGATTAATTTATGTCATTGTCCAGGTCTTTGATATGGAAAGGACTAGTGTGTATAATGATACTTTTCTTTGTGCTAAACTTCATGGGATTGCTTTTTTAAGGCTGAGAAGTAGCTTATTAGAACAAATCCAATTGTTTGGTTATAGAAGGTTAGCTTGAAGTTGATTTTGTAAGGGCTGTATGTATGGATAACCATGTCATCAGAGTAAACAGGGTTTGTAGATAAGGTAGGTCAAGATAAAGTTTATAAAAATGGAGAACAGTATTGGTTCAAGAACTGATCCTTGAGGAACTCTGGAAAGAGTGAAGGCTGTATCTGATAAGTTGGTTGTAAAGGATTTTTTTCAAGAATTGTTTTCAGAAGTAGCAAGTATTGACATTGGACAGAACTGGGAGGCTGAGAAGGATTTGTGATATTGTGGTACATGTCTGACAAAGGCCAATATCAGATACACAGAACGGTTTGGTATAGAGACTGTAATTGTTAACTTTCAGTCATTCGTGGAAGCAAGAAGCAACCAATGATTTTTTCCCAAAGATAAGGAGTAAAACTAATATTTAAGGTTAAACTTGTAAAAATGTAAACACTGCAAGAAATTCCAAAAATGCCAAAGCAGTGCAAGTCAAATCGCTCAAAACACGACCTCTCTCCACACAGATGCAGGAAACAATTTTATTAAGCTTTAAAAATGCTTTTCGTTGTTTACAAAAAACAACTTCTTCAGATAAAAACATTTTAAAACACTGGGGTTTAAATTCCCCTCCTTTCTATCACATGTTTAAAAACAGTAATATGAGTGGCTGTCCATTTCTTGCTTAGAAAGCAAACTCCACCTCCCTTCAAATAAAACAAACAGTTCTACTATATTGTAAACATCAAGGAACATTAGTTGCATACATAAGCCTACCTAATAAATAAATAAAAACATTTCCAAAAAATGTTTACAAAAAAATATTTTCTTTAAAAATATTGTATTGTGAAGCGTATATTTGCATACATCTGTACAAAATATGTTTTAAAGCATGTGTTTGTATATATCCAAGCAGTATAAAAATATTAATGAAAATAAAAAGAAAAGATTTTTTTTACTACCGATTTAAATGTCTTAGTTTTAAAATACACATTATGGAACTTAGTTCATTTATCCCTGGGTAATGGCAAGCGTCCAGCCCCAATTGCCACATAAGTTCATTTTTCCCTAAAATCAATGAATCAATCCCCCCCTCTCCCCTCATCCCTAACTTGATTTATTGCCCGAAATGTAAACTGGTGTTGTGGGTACTCCATGATGTGTCTTGCAAGTGCATTCTCCACTTTGTGTCTCCCCATGGCATACACATGTTCGTATACCCGTTCATGGTGTTTTCTGTCAGTTTTTCCAATATAGAATACTGTGCAGCATGTGCACTTTGCTAGGTATACTACCTGCTTGCTTTGACAGTCATGTTTATCCTTTGTTTTGTATCTCTTGCCCCTAATCTCAAATGTTTGACCGGTGTCCATGTATTTACAATATTTGCACATGTTGAAATGTAAACTGGTGTTGTGGGTACTCCATGATGTATCTTGCAAGTGCATTCTCCGCTTTGTGTCTCCCCATGGCATACACATGTTCGTATACCCGTTCATGGTGTTTTCTGTCAGTTTTTCCAATATAGAATACTGTGCAGCATGTGCACTTTGCTAGGTATACTACCTGCTTGCTTTGACAGTCATGTTTATCCTTTGTTTTGTATCTCTTGCCCCTAATCACAAATGTTTGACCGGTGTCCATGTATTTACAATATTTGCACATGTTGCATTTAAACATACCCATTGTGTTTACCTGCCTATTTGGTTTCTTTCCACTATTTTTTCAAGCTGTTTCCCCGTTTAAAAACAATCCCAGGTTTTTCCTGGAATTTGTTTCTCAATACACCATCGTTCATTAATATGTCCCAGTTCTTTTGGATTATTGAAACCACACTTTTAGCATATTGGCTGTATGCAATAATAAAGCTGTAAGGGCTAATAGTTTGTCTGGCAACTGGTAGTTCCGTAATGTGTCCACTGTGTTGGTTCAAGATGGGAAAATAAATTCATCTTTCCCTTTTTAACTGGACTTCTTCAATTAAGCCCTGGATTAGGGTGAAGGGGTAGCCTCTTTTCAAGAATAAATCTCTCATAAAGGCACATTCTTCCTGAAAATCATGGTCTTTAGTAACCATCCTCGCAGCTCTAACTAATTGGCCCTTTATTACAGATTTCTTTTGTGTAAAGGGATGACAGCTAGAGTACTGCAAGAAAGAGTTAGAGTATGTGTCCTTACGAAATATTTTTGCTATGAAGCATGCATTGCTCATGCCTTTAGTTAGATCTACATCCAAGTATGCTATTCTATCTTGTGCAAAACATGATGTAAATTTGAGGAATTCTGATGTAGAGTTGAAAAATTTAACCATCTATTGTGCAACTTGTATGTCCCCCCTTAACCAAAATAAATATGTCATCCAAGAAACGTGTACAATTGAATTTTCTCTTGGATGTATGAGTTAGACATAACGTACTCCCTCTCCCAAAACGCCATTACCAAATTGGCCACGCTGACCCCACAAGGGGAGCCCATGGCCACACCAATATTTTGAAGGTAGTACTTGCTGTTAATGTTACATAGTTGCATGACAGGATTATGTCCAAGAGTTCCTCAACCAACTTAATCTCATGACATTGTGTAATTTTTTTGGTATTATTTTCATAAGGTGCTCAAAACCGCATAAAACTGATTGACTTTCCTCTCCTCAACATCTGTAGCTGGGGCATAAACTTGTATCACTGGAATGTTAAATGGCTTGCCTTGGAATCCTGACTACTGCTGGATTATTACCTTCTTGCAGTGAAGGGGATTGGGAAGATAAGTGAAGTATAAATTATTCCATGTAGTGTCACCTTAGATGTGTAGCTCGTGGGTGGAGCTACAAGTTATTACATGTAGTATCACCATAGACATGTAGGTCATGGGTGGAGCTACAAGTTATTCCATGTAGTGTCACCTTAGAAGATATCTAGCATACTTTACATGAAGAAGCAGACAAGAATGAATTGCAATAAATGTTATGATGCAAGTGGGTTAAAGCCAAAAGGATGTCCATCTCCTTAGGTGGCCAAATATGAAAGGAAAGTCTAATGCTGAACAAACCTATAGGTTCATAGGTGTGTACTAGGCTAATGGCCCTGGAGCCTTTACAAGCCTAGCCCATAGGATTATCCTGGCATTGTGCCACCGACCTTAGTTCCCAGTGCTTCTGTCAAGTAGAGCCACTGGAGTGATCCCTGGGGTGAATTTTCTATTTCCCATCCACTCATCAAGATTCCTCTCAGTGAGGTGCTCTGCTTGACATTTATGGGAAGTCTATTCCATAGCACAGGCAGTCTCTGTGTTTTGAACCTGTCCCTCCAGCGTGTTCTATTGATTGTGGTAATGAGGTTGAGGTCTCTGGAGCATGTGATGTGGAGGAATTGTTATTTCTTTAACTGTAGCATTTCACAAAGAGCTGGGTCAGACATGCCTTTGTAAGTCAAGCAGAGATTGCCTCTAAGTAGGCAATATAAAACAGATTAGTTGGAGTTTTTTGAGTCTGCCCATATAGGACAAGTGTTTAAGGCGTAGGATCCTCTTTTTGAGGTACTTTTGTGGCCTCTCCAGTTGTTGCAAGTGTCTAGTGAGGTACATGCCAAATGGGGCATTGTACTTGATGACTGGCCTAATGAGGGAAGAGTAGAGGGAGACAATAACCTCTTTCTTCCTGTATGCAAACCCTTAGTAATGAGATGTGCCACATAGAAGGACTTTCTGACCACAGTGGCAATGTGGTGGTCAAAAGAGAGGTTACTGTCAACCTGTGTTCCCAGATCTCTTATAAAGCCTTCTGTGTTTAGTGGTCTACCACCAATGTGTAATTCATGGGAAACAGGTTTTTCCCAAAGGGGATGACAACACATTTTTTGGCATAGATCATAAGGCCATAGTTCTGACACCAGTCATTGGTCTCAGTGAGGCCTTTTTGTAGGATGTCAACATCACATGGGGAGTTAATAATAGCTCCCAACTTACAATCATCTGCAAACTTTGTCAGCCAAAGTCCCTTCATGTTGGCCTGGACTTCAGTGAAGTAGATACCAAACAGGAGAAGACCCAGGACCAAACCCTGTGGGACTCTACTCATGACTGGTCAGCAGTCTGACTGGGAGTCAGCTACTTTCAGACTGTGGGTTTTATCTGTTAGCCAATTTGCAGCCCACCTAGTGATAGAGTGGTTGATTCCTAGCTTAGTGAGTTTTTCTATGATTTCTGAGTAGGGAATGGTATCATAGGCCTTGACCAGATCAAGGTAGGCTGTATAAACCACCTTGTGTTCATCCACAGCTCTGGTCACTGACTCAAATAAGTCAACCAAGTTGAACAAGCATGATCTACCCTTCACAAAACCATATTGCATGGGATCCAAAGTTTGGAATTTCCCTATATCCTTGTTTATTAGGTCCATGATGATGCATTCCATAGCTTTGCATATCAGACTCATCAGGCTAATGGGGCAATAGTTCCCAGGGTCTGTAGTCTCCCCCTGCTTTGTGGAGAGGGATGACTGTAGCAGTGCGCCATTTGGTAGGGAAAAAGCCTGAAGTGTGGCTGTGATTGAACAGGGCACACAGGTGAGGTGCCAGTTCACTCTGTAGTTCATGTAGAAAATATCCAGGGATATTGTCAGGTCCCATAGAAGCTGTATTCTTGGCCTTGACTGTGATGTTTTAACCTGTGCAGCAGTAATACTAGGTGCCTGGAAATCTACTGGTATTGTGATTGGTCCTTTGGGGGAAGGGGTAAAGTTTGCATTGAATCTGTCTGTCAGTATATTGGCAATATCTGTTGGCTCAGTATAGGAGGTACCATTGTGCAGTAGTTCAGAGAAAATCTGGGTATTGCCATGGAGATTCTTTACATAACTATAGAATCCCTTGTGGTTGCCTTTATTATCTGCTGCAATTCTGTTTTCATAGTTAGCGTTAGATGATTTGATTAGGGAGCTCAACTTTTTGTTGAGGCTGACAAGGGAGTTTTTCCAGTCTTGGGACTTCACCTTATTCCACACCAGTTTCCTCCTTTTGTTGTAGAGTTTGTTTATTGCAGGGAAACACCAGATTGGCTTCCTTTTTTGGAGGAGAGCATCTTGGTTCTATTGGGTATGGCGAAATCCATGCATTTGTGTATGTGTTCATTCAGGGCATTAATGTATGAATTGGTGATCATGCAACTGTTCTCCATTTGCATGGGGGCAGTGAAGTTAGCCACCTTTGTTTTAAGGAGTTCAAAGTTAGCTTTGGCGAACTTTTTCATGGTGGTTACCTTTGTGGGGGGGATATGTAGATTTCCAAGATGATTAGTTTGTGGTCGGATCTAACCATGGAGGAGTTGACTATTGGTGTAGAGCAATGGTCAACCATGTTAGTAATGACCATGGGGTCTATATTAGAACATCGAAGTTTCGGAACTTCAAATGTTCTAATATCGACACCTAATAAGCGAAAGCTGAAAATAGCAAAGTTTTAGATAACCAAATTCTTTCCTAGGGAAAGAATTCAGTTGTCCGTTCCTGTCACTTCGCTATTTTCAGCTCTGCAGTGGAAAGTTACGGTCGGGTTCAGGTAAGTGTGCAAATGTCTGGACGTGAGGGTTAGAGTGGGATAGGTGAGTTAAGGTTATGGCACGGTTGAGGTGTGTGTGCGATAGTGATGGACCTTAGGGTTAGGGTTTGGGTTAAGGTAAGTGGGTAGATAGTGGTGTATGTACAGTTTAGTGTATGTTTAGATGTAAGATTTTAGGTGTATGTGTGTGGATTACTGTTTGTTTGGTGTGTTTATGTTTTGTGTATGTGTTTTGGAACAGCAAATTTTTTCCCTAGGAAAAATTTGATGTTCTAAATTTTCAGTCTTATTGGTTTTCGGTTACTAGGTGTCAATATTAGAACATTCGAAGTTCTGAAACTTGATGTTCTAATATAGACCCTGACCAGGTCAAGGATGTTTCTACCTCTAGCAGGGGTAAGATTGAGCTGGTCCAGAGCACTGGAATTAATGAATTAATGAATTCCAGGAAATGTTGGGCAAGTGTATTGGTACATGAGTAGCTTTCCCAGTTAATGGAGGGGTAGTTGAAGTAAGAGTGTTAGGTGGGACCCTAATATTTGTCAGGGTGCTTAGGAACATTGAGTGTGAGTCTTGGGACATGGCTGGAGACCTACAGCAGGCTATGACCTAAATCACTGTCTTACCCAATGTTAGCTGCACCTAAAGTATCTCAGATGCATTATGTTGGGCTACCAGTCTGGAGGTGGGAGCATCCTTTATGAATATGGAAACACCACTGCTTTTGGTGCTTCGGTCCAAGTTCTGGGGCTGAAAGGAGTGGAATGAGTTATAGCCTGGTATTGCAGGGGTGCTTTCTGCTGCCTTGAACCAGGTCTCTGTTACAGCAAAAAATGTCGATGTTCTCCATTTTAAGTAGTACTTCGACTGAGTGCATTTTGATATTTAGACTTCTAGCATTGAGCAGCATGACCCTCAGATTGCATTTGTTTGTAGCTGTTACAGTGGTAATTTGGTATTTGGAAAACCATCTAAAAAAGGCACTATAGGAATGACAAGAGCTTTGCCCAGTATTTGGAAACCCAGGGGTGACAGATGCAGGCCACCTCTGGCAAAGCATCTAGGTCTGTCAATCATGTCATCCCAGGCAGAGAGATACTGGATCCCCTTAGAATGACATCAGAAACTTAGCTAATTGTTGAAATCAACCATTTTCTGCTTGCACTGTGGTATAATTCTGGGTGATGGTAGGATGCTGCTCAGGGCTAGGATCATATCCGACTGGGCTACATAATCCAATAGCTCCTCCATGTCTCTTTCATGTAGTCCAGGGAGGTATGTCTCAGGTCATTCACACCCACATGTACAATGACATAGTCATATTTGTACCTGCTGTTGCGGGACCTGAGCGCATGTGTTATGTGATAGATCCTGGCACCTGACAGGCAGCTGACTGTTACTTTTTCCTTATTCAACCTAGTGAGTGGGACATCAGTGTGCCTCACTATCGAGTCACCTATGACTAGTTGACTGGGCATGCTGTTTTTCCTTAGGGGCTTTGGTTGAGTGGCACACTGTTTAGGAGAGTTATGTGTCTCGTGATTATTGATGTGTTGTGGTGGTTGAGTGCATTTCTGCCTTGGAGGTCTCTGCTGTTTGGGTAGATTTATATTGAGACCCTCTGTGAAGGTGGGTATGTAGCTTGTGTTTTTATTTGAAGGCATTGCTGGTGTGTGCTCTGGAGGGCTATGTGTTCCATGTGGTGTGGTGCAAGTGTTGACCTTCTCCTCTTGACTAGTTTTACTGGTCTTGGCTGGAGAGTGCGTGGCTTCCAATTTGGATATATAAGTGCATCTCTCGCAAGTCTGAGTGTTGAGAGGTAAGAGGAGAGGGTTGTCAGTGTACATGAGGCAGTTTGCTACATTGCCTCAGGATGCCCATGTTCACCAGGTTAATAGGAGAAAGCACAAGGAAATGACCTTTAGACATGCCTGGAGGGGTGGGCATTAATAATAAGTACTGGAGCTGTTTCCTTGTAGAATGTTTAGTGCTGGTAGCACTTTCGTGTGCTGCAATAATTGCTACAAGAAGTCTGGTAAAGTGCTAGACTAATAAGCTAGTAAAGTGCAGGAGAGGAGAGAACTAGCAGATCTAAGGGAAACATTAAAGAACAGATTTTGGCACTGCTCAGAAGTTTAAAAACAGTCCTGGATACAGCAAATCTGTATCTGGAGTAGACTAGTTACAGGAAAGGTGGGAAACAAGCACAAATGCTGGCTTTTAAACCAGAAAGTTGAAAGAGATGGAAAAACTGCCCAAAAGGCCAATAAACTACAATTTCTGAGCCAGAAACCACTCCTCTTGTTGTAGATAGGCTACCTAGTGCTTACCACTCCCACTGAGAAGCTAGAAGGCTTCTCTCCAACACAGAAAGGCTTGGGGGGCTCAGAAGCTTGCAAACTGTCCTGGATACAGCAAATCTGTATCTGGACTAGACCTGTTACAGGAAAGGCAGGAAACAAGCTTAGAATTTTTTTTTACAGAAAAGTAGCTAAAACAGAACTAAAAACAATTCAAGTACAGTGCAAGCTAGTACACTTGAGTGTGTAGCAGTATTAAAGCAAATGCAGTTTAAATAAATGTAATTTATTCAAAATGTATTCTAAACTGAATTAAATTGTTGTTTTATTCAACTCTAAACAGTTAAAAAGTGCCAAAAAATATACTTATCAGCTGAGAAGCAGACTCAGTCATAGCACAAGGAGATGCCCTAGTTAAACGTAAAGCATGACAACCATAAATATAACTCAGTAAGGAATATTTTGCAATATTTAAACTAATATTGAAAACAGCCTTGACTTTGCTCATCCTGTTCTAGCTTAAAGTTTTGCGGTGACTGTCCCCCAAAAATATTGAATATGCTGAACAAGAAAAGAAAACAGTAAACAAAATATTTCAATCTTATCAAATTATATATAAAACTTAATGTATACCAGAATTACAAACCTTGCTCTGAAGGAGGTGTGGCCTCCTCAAAACTGATTACATGCATAGATTTAGAGTCGTGGGACTACATACATATTTGTTGACCGCTTAAGATCCAAATATAGTGAAAGTTTTAAAACACAAGGAGAGGAAGTCTAAGATGATCTCTTTGTTTAGTTTAGCAGAAGCATTATGGAAAGCAAACCAGAAGCAGACAAAAATCAGACAGCAACTGAATATGCTAAAAAGCAAAAGAATGAATATAAGGAAAAGGATCAGATGGGAAGGAAAGAAATGTGGAAAGTACAGAAATCTCCTAGAGCAACCTTACGTTGATCAAAATTTGATGCAGGAGTGGTTAAGGAGAGGACAGTTGAAACCAAAATACGAAAGGTTAAAAATGTTAACCCAGGATACTGGATTACGTATATGCTCATTTACAAAGTCCATTGAAGATGTGGATGAAACAGACATATATAAGTTCTGTAAATAAAGAACTGGAAACAGTAGCACATCTTGTTGCCGAGTGTGATATACTCCTGGCAGAGGGCCTATATACTGAAAGGAATAAAATAATGGGGCAAGACCATTGCACTGTGGAACTGTGCAAACACTACAATATAGAAGTAACTGACAAGCACTGAAAATAGGAAGCACAAAGAATTACAGAAAATGATAAAGCATACACCACATATGTAGTAGTCAATGAAAAAAATACGACAAAAGCAGCACTGATCATTGAAATTGCTTCACCTACTGATTATAGTGTCTTATGTAGAGAGAGAGACACACAGTCAATAAATATCAGGATTTGCAGGCAGAAATTAGACCAGTATGGAAGAAAGATACCCAGACAGTTCTGATAGCAGTAAGAACAAAAAGCATCTGCAGTCATACTTAGATATACTACCAAAATATGTAACCCCGTATGAATAGCAGCGGGTCCTGTGAAGAGCACTTTTGACTAAATCAAAGACTGAAACAATATTAACTTCATGAACTTTAATTATCCTCTGACTTAGGAATGGATTCCATTCCCATCAGGGAATTAGTAACCCAAAAGACTTGGAGAAATTAGAAAGAGAGCAACCACTGCCCCGAGATATTTGTGAGATCATGCCTGACTTTTTTAGGTATATGGAAGAGAAAACCTTCCATGAAAGCTAGGGTGATTGCCTCAACTGATAATCTCAAGTTCTATGACTACAGACTGACAGGTGATGCTAATATCAGTTGTTCTGACAGTCTTATGTGTGTACCACACATAGTAATTGGGCAATCAACTGGCTAATCAAATCATTTACCCACTGAGTTGCCTCTCCAGAGTAAGTATAGGGACTTTGTCCTCAGCATAAAAATCTTAAATTTCATGATTTTTTACAAGTTTTCAGAATGACTTCTCTCCTAGATTACCTGTTAGACTAGGCATACCAGAGAGATCAATCTTAGGCCCACTCATTCTTAACATATTTACTTACAAGCTCAATTCTGCTATAGACCAAGCCAACATTATACAATATGCAGATGACTCAACTCTTATATGTGCAGCCCCATCCCTGTCTGAACTTCATGAAAAAACAGAGCTCTCTTTCAATGCTATAGAATCATGGCTTGCCAGCTAACAATTATTCCTGAACCCCAATAAAATAGCACTAATGATATTATCAAGGAATAAACCCTCTATCCAAAACACACCCTTTCAAATCTTCTCTTCCAATAAAACCAAAACTGAACCAGTCTCACACACCAAATGTCTTGGCATCACCATTAACAACAACCTAAAATTTGATACATATCTAGTAACTGTCATTAAAAAAGTTCATTTTAAACTAAGCTCCCTCTATAGATCCAAACCATAACTTACTGATTTCACCAGGCAATCTATTGCCAGGACACATTTAATGCCTCCCCTCCTATATGCCTCTGCCATCTTCACTAACCTAAAGAAAACTAACAAAACTTGAAGTAGGCTATAATAAAATCACCCAGTTTGCTAACACCTCCCCACGTACAGCACACCACTGCATTGCACTACAACAACTTAACTGTATACCAACCTGAAAAATGTCCAGCTCTACAAAACTTACTAAAACCCAATCTAATACAAGACATCTCAGACCTTCAGATAAGCTTACTCTACAAATAACTAAGTCCAGCATCTTCCATGGTGAATCTCTGTACTGCAATATTATCTCCAAGTTATGAAACATGACCCCCCATAATTAATACTAACCACTACCAACCCCCAAATATTTAAAGAACTGCTAAAGTCCCACCTACCCAAAACATGGCTATGCTCCTGCCTTACTTCCTGCTGAATAATAACACTTGTCATTATCACCTCATGTCTATTTCCATAATTAAATACCTGACTACTAAGGTACCCTCCATCTTTTACTCCTAATATCTTTGCTGTCTTTTTCTTTTTATGTACATTAACACAGTCTTATAACTATACGCCTAATAATAATATATTTTTTACTTTTAACTGTTTATACAAAATAAATTCTATATTTTAACATATCCTTGACTACTTTTTAAAACTTAAGAACTAGCATAAATTTACATGTAAAATATTGACTGATATCTCATGCAAGTTTTATAAATGTGCATATATTGTATCGCTCTATGTAACTAGTGTGAATCTTCCTTTGAGTGTTCAGCTTATGTTAGTATTGTAACCTATGACTGATTTCTTCTCTGTTCTTCTGTTTTACTATAATTGTGCTGTTAAATGTCTATATTCTGTTCTTGCTATGAACTGTATGTAACTGATCTTGCTAAGAACTGTATGTAACTTGAGACTTTCCCCCCCCTGGTCCTCTGCTGAACATAGGCTAACCACTCAGTCGGACTACCCTGGTAAACAAACATAAAATAAAATACATAAATTAGTACAAGTATGTTTACAAGCAATCTGCCATACAGCTTTCAGTTTGAAAGTTTAGTGTCAAAGTCATGGCCTCAAGCTCAATGCCAAGAAGTGCATTGTCATCCCCTTTGGGAAAAACGCGGTACCCATGAACTACCACATAGGCAGTAGCTCACTAAACACCAAAAGTGTGATAAGAGACCTCAGGACACAGGTGGACAGTAGTCTCTCCTTTAATAGCCACATCACCACAATAGTCAGGAAATCCTTCTATGTGGCACACCTCATCACAAAAGTGTACTCCTCTAGAAAAAAGGATGTAATTGTTCCTCTCTACTCATCCCTCATCAGACCCATTGCCCTATTTGGCATGCATCTCACAAGGCACCTACAACAATTGGAAAGGCCACAGAAATATTTCACTGAGAGGATTACCATCCTCAAAAAGATGCCATATGCAGACCGTCTCAAAAAACTCCAGCTCTACTCTGTCGCATATTGCCTACTCAGAGGCGATCTCTGCCTAACATACAAAGCTATGTCAAACCCAGAGCTGTTGGACATATTACACTTAAAGAAATACCAATCACTCCGAATCACAGAGACCTAAACCTTGTCACCACAATAAACAGAACATGCTGGAGGGATAGATTCCTGTCCCAGAGACTTCCAATACTCTGGAACAAACTATCCATTCATGTCAAGCAAATCTCCTCATTGGCCCTCTTTAAAAAAAATCTTGATGACTGGATGGGAAATAGAAAATTCACCCTGGGGATCACTTCTGCAGCACTGCTTGACATGGGCACAGGAAAATAATTTTCTTGGGTGGCAAAAGCCAGGGAACCTTATTGGATAGGCTTATATAGGACCCAGGGCCGATAGCCTAGTACCTACCTATGAACCTATGAAAAGATGGTCTTTGCTAATTAAGCCTGTGGTCAGACAAAACACTTAAGTAATTTATTTTACTTAAAATGTAATACTTGATGGCAATGAATATTCTCATTTACGTTTCTTTACTTTTTCTTTTAATACAATATGTTGGGACATAAAATATTTAATGGATAGATATCTCACAAAGCATTTAACTTGCTAAAGAACAGAAAATACCTACAGCATTTCAAAATGTTTTGTTTCTCCCATTTAAAAATGGTAATTATAATGGTTCAGAAAGGCATGCACAAAATATACCGTAGCTTGTGTTACAAACTCATGTTGTAAATGGCTATATATTACTTTCTTCACATGAGACATAATGACTGTTATAATTACCTTTGCAGTAGATGATATTTTTAATCACAAATACTTCTGCATTACTACACATTTCAGTTCAATCTCTCTGCAGCCGCAACATTTTAAGCAAATGTCACTAATTCGTACACTGCATATTAATGATGACTAATAACTAACACAGCTGTAATAAACACTGGTTTCAATACAAAAATTAAGTTTGCATATATTAGTATTTACATTTCTAGTAAACATTTATATATTTCTAAAACAAAACTTAAAAATACACAGTAACATTTTTATTACACAAAGTATTAGATATTAAAACATAAAAAAAAATGTAAAACAATGAATGTATAAAAGTGAAAATGAGTATGCATGTGGAGGCACTGTTTTATTCAAAGAGTATGTGTCAAAATGACTTTCATAATAAATTCAGGGCTATATATTTAATCACAGTAAAAGACACTTTTAATATATTAATTATTTTAAAAAAATCAGTGCAATGTCTGTTTAAAATTTTGTCTGTAATACTACAAAGTAATACAAACATAATGTTTGATTTTAACAAGCATCTTTATGCCCAAATTGGTAGTCACATTAGACTAATATTTAAGGTATGAAAAGGTCACAAATTTCCAAATACTGTACAGAATTGCTTTACCCATTAAAGTTGTCACTTTAATCTTCTTTGAGGAAAGATGCATACACAACCTTTGCTGCTACAAGCAGTTTTCATTTCATTATTTCTCACAAAGAAATCACACATTAACCTGTCTATTTGTCTGTCAGTCAGTCACTTCATATTCCAGTTTAGATATGCTGCATATGTTTAGGCAAAATAATGCTAGAAAATGAATAAATGGTTGTTGAGATGATGCCAACAGTATGTTAAATATGTCAAAACATATGTTTTCATGTATCCACAACAAAATGGTTCTGTTAGATTTTGTGACTTCAGTATCTGCAGTCATCCATCGTGTCAGGATTCCTTCTTTAACTTGGAATATCCAAACTGTATCTCTTGATTATTAACATGTATAATATTTATACTTAATACTTAGCATCACTTACTCATTTTTTATAATTTATAAAACACAGGATTACATTAAAGTCCAATATATATATCTATATATACATATACGTGTGTGTGTGTGTGTGTGTGTGTGTGTGTGTGTGTGTGTGTGTGTGTGTGTGTGTGTAGGGCACCAGATCAAATGGACAGTGCTCCCACACCCAA
>NC_056737.1:1269685980-1269718480 GCF_019279795.1 Protopterus annectens
AATTTCCTATGTCATTACTGATGAGATCCATGGTAATTCTTGCCATGGCCTTGCACATAAGACTGGGCAACCTTATGGGTCTGTAGTTCACTGGGTCAGTTGTTAGGCTCCCCTTATGCTGAGGGATGTCTTTTGCCATCTTCCAGTACTCTGGGACAAAGTACATCTGGAGGCTTGGAGGCTATGGTTAAATGGGAGTTTTAGTGACCCTAATAGATTCTAATAGATTCTGTTTTAAGCTATTTAAGAAGCATCACTGAATGTTGTTGGGACCCATGGAGGCTGTGTTTTTGGCTTTAGCATGTGCAGTAAGGACCTGTTCCCTTGTAATGACCAGAAGGGGATGGTTGTGGGTATTTCTTTGGTAGGAAGTGATGGGTGGGGGGGGGGCATGAAATGAGCTTGTCAGACAGCAGGTTTGCTATAGTTTCAGGCTGGGTGGAAATGTTGTCGTTCATGATTAACTGTGCATATTGCTGAGGATTTCCTCCAAAGTTATGGACATAATTTAAAAAAGCCTTATGGTTATCTTTCACCTGGCAGCCTATTTTTGCCTTGTAGTCTGCTTTGGCAGATATGCTGAGCTCTCTAAATGTTTTGTTTAGACTGGTGAGAGTCTTTTTGCACTGTTTTGTTTGCTCCTTCCTTTTTGCACTGTTTTGTTTGCTCCTTCCTTTTTGCACTGTTTTGTTTGCTCTTTCCTTTTGCACTGTTTTGTTTGCTCCTTCCTTTTTGCACTGTTTTGTTTGTTTCTTCCTTTTTGCACTGTTTTGTTTGCTCCTTCCTTTTTGTACTGTTTTGTTTGTTTCTTCCTTTTTGTACTGTTTTGTTTGCTCCTTCCTTTTTGTGCTATTTTGTTTGCTCCTTCTTGGTTCTGGAGAGGACAATTCCTTTTCTTGAATAGCCTATTTATGCTAGTGGTCCACCAGGGTGGTTTATTTTTGTCAGTAATCATAGGTGTAATCATAGGTTTGACTCAAAAAGGTACTTACTCCATCATGCAGCTATTAATGTGGTTTTATAGTGCTTTTTTGTACAGTTCAGAGTAGGCCTTAGTGTCATCCAGATTTGGAGGGGCTTGGAAGTTTAATAAGCTGTCATTTAGTCTGAGGAAATTGGTCTTAGAGAAGTTCCTAAAAGGTTTGGACTTTGATGGGAGTTCTAGGTTAGTTTTAATACTAAAGGAGATACTTTTTTGGTCAGATCTTACTAGGGAGGACTTAAGGCATTGAAGGGAGCAGCATCCCTCCATGTCCTTGAGTAATAGGTCTAAGATATTTGTTCAGCTAGTTGGGGAGATAATTAGTTAATCCAGGGTGTTTGCATTGACAAAGAAAAAAAAAAAAACTCTGAGTGAGTGAATTTTCTAGAGGGGTAGTTGAAGTTATCTCTAAGTATGGTGCTAATCTGAATGTTAAAAGATTCCAGTGGATTTAGGTAGGAGGTGTTGTTTTCCAGACTCATGTTAGGGGATCTGTAGCTAGAAAGGATATGATAGGGGGGTGCATCTATGCTTAGTTGAGCATGGAGCAGCTCACGCAAATCATGTCATTGGACCAGTCTAGCAGTGTGCTCGTCCTTTATAAACACTGAGACACCTCCGTCCTTTGCTTTATCCTGAGCTGAGGGGGATTGAAAAGTATGAAAGGTAATGTGGCCTTTGATAGCCAGGGAGCTTCCATGGTTCTGAACCATGTCTGCATTCTTCAGGGTGAGCAATGCTATCAGGAAGTGCAGTTCTTTATTTAAACTCCTGGCATTGAGCAGCAGGACTTTTACATAGATGTGAGTATTTTTTATGTTGGAGGGTTTAACAACTTGGAACAGCCTAAAAATTGATAAAGTTTTTACCAGTATCCACAAGACAAATTGTAACAAGTGCAAACCATCTCTAGCAAAGCATCATGGTTTGTTGCATGTCTCCCCAGAGTGAAATATATTGGATCCCCTTATTGTGACACCAGAAACTAAGCTAATTGTGGAAGACAATCATTTTTTGCTGGTACTGTGACATCATCATTGGTGAAGGTAGGATGCTACTCAAGGCAAGATTCATATCCATGTAGGACACACCATGTCTGTTTTCATATAGCCCAATGAGGTACGTCTTAGGTCGTTTACACCCACATGGACTATGACCATGTCATACTGATACTTAAGCAATAACCCATGCCTGGGTGTGGGTAATGCTGTATTTACCCACGGTTGGCGTGGTTTGGTCATGAGGGCAAAGCCCGAGTGGCCAAACAAAGATAACCGTGGGTAAATCCAGCATTACCCATACCCAGAAGTGGGTTATTGCTATTACACAATGACATTATTTAAGAAAATAAATACTCAGTTTTCTTAGATAATGGCATTGTATAATGCCTCCTTGCTGCCCTTCCGCAGCTGTCTGGTATTCTGTGGCAGTTCTGATGTACTGCGCATGCGTATGCTTACTCAGTACATCAGAGCTGTGGGTGGAAGCAACAGAGAAAGCAATATCTCCGTTGCTTTTAGAAAGTGTCTCACTATGTTAAAGGAGTTTAACATAGCGAGACAGCTTTAAAAAAGCAACCCAGCTTTAAAAACAGCAACAGTTCCATTGCTTTTTTTAAAGCTGTCTTGCTAGGTTAAACTCCTTTAACATAGCGAGACACTTTCTAAAAAGCAATGGAGATCTTGCTTTCTCCATTGCTGTAAGAAAAAAAAACTTATACAAATGGAAAAAGTCCGGGTGACCGGACCTTTTTCCATTAGTATAAGTCTGATTTACAATGTGCACGCTGACCAATCAGCATGCATGTTTTGGAATATTAATGGGGGGTCATTGTATAATTGAGGTTTAAAAACCTAAGTGCATGCATGATCTGGCAGTACCTGGCTCCAGACAGGCAGATTACTGTGATCTTCTCCTTGTCTAATCTGGTAAGGGGGAAATTGATATGTGTTACAATGGAAGCCACAATAACTAGAAAGTTTATATGTTACAATGGAATCTACAATAACTAGAAAGTTTATGTGTTACAATGGAATCCACAATAACTAGAACATTTATATGTTACAATGGAATCCATAATAACTAGAAAGTTTATATGTTACAATGGAATCCACAATAACTAGAAAGCTTATATGTTCCAATGGAATCCACAATAACTAGAAAGTTTATACGTTACAATGGAATCCACAATAACTAGAAAGTGTCTATGTTACAATGGAATCCACAATAACTAGAAAGTTTATATGTTACAATGGAATCCACAATAACTAGAAAGTTTATATGTTACAATGGAATCCACAATAACTAGAAAGTTTATATGTTACAACAGAATCCACAATAACTAGAAAGTTTATATGTTACAATGAAATCCACAATAACTAGAAAGTTTATGTTACAATGGAATCCACAATAACTAGAAAGTTTATATGTTATGATGGAATCCACAATAACTGGAAAGTTTATATGTTACAATGGAATCCACAATAACTAGAAAGTTTATATGTTACAATGGAATCCACAATAACTAGAAAGTTTATGTTACAATGGAATCCACAATAACTAGAAAGTTTATGTTACAATGGAATCCACAATAACTAGAAAGTTTATATGTTACAATGGAATCCACAATAATTAGAAAGTTTATATGTTACAACAGAATCCACAATAACTAGAACGTTTATATGTTACAATGGAATCCACAATAACTAGAAGGTTTGGCTGTGTGCTACGTTGCCTTATGGGCTTGGAAGCTGGGCTACTATGATTTTCAGTTATGTGTTGTGTGAAGCTCTGTTTTTTTTTCGTTTGTGTGCGGGGCCATAAAGAGATGCCTTTAGGAGGTTGAAGGTTTGGGTAGATTACACGTGAGTACCTCCACATATGTGGGTCTAAGTGTTTGTTCCCTAATGTTAGTAGTAAGTGTTTGGGTGTAACGCTGCTAACCTGATTCACATTTTTCATATGTGTATGTTAGAGCTTTGCCTCCAATGACAGCGTGTATCTCCATCTCTTATACAAAGTGCTTGTCTGTTATAAAAATTAAATGGTTGTTAGTGAACATGAGGCAGTTGCTACACTGCCTCAGGATGCCCATATCCACCTGGCCAGGAACAGAGATGACAGAGAAATGCATATACATCATACCAGATCCTAAGCGGAGAGGAAGGAGTAGGGGAAACTCACTTAAAAGTCTAATTGAGAATATTTAGTAATATATTATAAGATGACTGCAGTGGAGCTGTCCTCTGTAGAAACTGGCAGCTCTTAGAGCAGCTGTGAATAGTGAGAGACTATGGGTATTATTTCCTATAGACGATTTTAAACTGGTGAGGTTTGCTTATTTATATACAAGGCATGGTTGATCACATTGGGAGACTTTTATACCAGCAGGATTAAACACTTTTACACAGTTTGCCCTCAGACCAATCAGATAAACACATAATAACCCTTCCACCAGCAGTTCCCAAATCAAATGGGTTAAACCAGCCCTCTGCTCCTACCAGAGTACAGAATAAAACTCTCCAAATGTAAAACAAACTGGTTTTGAGCTGAAATGGATTCTTATTTATAGGTCTGAAGATATGCAAGTCTTCTTCCTCATTACACTTAATTCAGCAAGTTTTAATTAATTATATGCATACTAATTTGTCAGCTATTGAAATTTGTGTCAAGGCTCAGTTTCAAGCTGAAAGCATGTAAGGCATTCAGCAACAGTAACTCTGTTGTTAGCGAAGGACCATTTAGCCATCCTGATCTACCTATTATCATAAAAAATGATGTGCTGTTCTTAGTTAGAATGCAGTTTCTTCTAGCATCTTATTAGGATTGCTTTATACTGATGCAAATCTTTCTTGAATTTTCTACCATTTTATTTTACAGTTTTCTTCGAGGGTATCATGCACATTAAAAAAACATGGCCTCAGACTTCATCTGGGCACCATTTCTTCTTTATTAAAATCATTGCTCTTGAGAAGCTACCCTTCTGAAAGATGCTCCTGAAGTAGAATTCCATGGGATACATGCCAATGATTTACATTTTGGACATACAGATGTTTCAGTTACATGGCTTCTATACACCTATGACTTTTTATTTTTTTAAGTCTTTGTGGGTATATGCAGGCCATTAAATCCAAATCCCCACTAGTTACAGATATACCATGTTTCAGAATTTTTGTGACAACATCAGTACAGCATGAGTAAATTGTTTGACTGTACTTTTATAAACACAGAACTTAAATCCCAGCTGATACCCATAAACATTATGGTGTCTGCAAAATATTCCAAACAACATCCAAGCAAAGGGGGGAAAGGCTGCATTCAGTCAAAACTTTAATCAATACTTAGCCAAATAGAGTCTTCACTGTTCTATACCTTTATCTTTCTGTAGTGGAGGACCATGGGATAAATGCAAATAATTCCTTAAGGACATTCAAGTATCTCAACTTGGCCATTCAGAAGCCACATAGATGAAACACTGTAGTGCAAAGATAAAACTGTTTTATGTAGTTGGAGACCTTTACCTCAGGATGATACAGACTATATGTTACTTACTAAAATACTACAATTAACACTGAGTAGAGGGTGATACATTTGTGCAAGCAAAGGTTTTTTTTTGAGTAAACAAAACAAGATGTGGGGTTTACAATTGCTAATTTGGGGGATTGTGGTTGAACTATAGACTGTAGGTGGCATTACTGTGGGGGATGTGTTAAAGTCTTTAGACAACCTGTTTTATAAAGCTATGTTTCATGCTTTTGGAAATTATGCTTTTGGGGATTGATTTATAAAGGAGGTGCACTTGCAGTCTTCTGTGCCTGCTGTTGTAAATGGTTTGTTCAAAAGGCTAATTTAGAATCAATGGGGTGAGACAATTCCTTTATTGTCTGAGCCAATGAGTGTTGTTCTTTGAAATATGAAGCAGGGAATGGGTGGAATGAATGGGTGTTGAATAATAAGATGTTTATCCCTGTGATATATAGTTATGCAGACTTTGTTTAGAGTAGGATTTATCTTAGTAGTGGTGGAAGAAATTTTCATTGAAGTGTGGTTGAAAATTAATACAAGTAAATGCAAAGGTTTTGGAGAGATGAACATATTGCAAGGGGTACATTTTTAATGACAGATGAGATAATGTGAGATAAATGTGGTGAACAGATGTGGTGATGAAATCGTGGAGGCATTTATGGGAGGAAACTGAGAATTATAATTCCTATGTTGGAAGTACATGCAATGTCTTTTAAAATGAAGGTCTATTCAATTAAATCCATATATCTGGAGAAATGTAGCTGCTTCGTACAAGTATGTTCTTTCCATTTTGGCATCTATTTCTTTGAAATGGAAGCAAATGCTGAAGGTTTATGGCTATGTTTGCAGACAATGTCAAGCTGGGGGGTTATTATCAAGTCCCTTGCAGACACTAGCATTCTTCAAGAAGGTCTTCTCTGACTAATTAATGGTGCCAAAGCCAAGGTTTAAACTCAGTGCTAAGACATGCATAATTGTACCCTTTGAGAAATCGGCCAACCTAGCTAATTATCATGTTAAGAATGCACCCCTAAGAGTTGACCCAGTGGTCAGGGATCTGAGTATGCACATAGACAGCAGCCTTACCTTTGACTACCATGTGACCACAGTGGTGAGGAAACCCTTTTATGTCATGCAACATATAAGTAAGGACATGCCATCTATGTCCAGAGAGGTCATTATCCCACTGTACTCTGCCCTTATCAGACCAATCATAGATACAAAGATCCTTTTGGCGTGTACCTCAGCAGGCATATGCAGCAACTAGAGTAACCTCAAAGGTTCCTTACAAAAAGAATACAAGGTGTAACAAACCTGCCTTATGCAGAGCACCTTAAAGCCTTTTTCTTCTACTTGGATGTTGTATAGCTGGCTTACAAAGCATCCACAACCCCCACAGTTATGAATATTTGACATATTTGTAAGTCAAAAAGTACCAGAAATAGTAGGTCTAGGGACATGAATTTTGTCTGTGACTTACAGTGGATATGAAAAGTTTACACACCCCTGTTAAAATGCAAGGATTTTGTGATATAAAAAATGAGACCACAATAAATCATTTCACAACTTTTACCACCTTTAATGTGACTTATAACCTGTACAATTCAATTGAAAAACAAACAAAGCTGTCAGGGAAAAAATATAAAAAATAAAAAAAACATATAATACGCTGGTTGCATAAGTGTGTACACCCTTAAACTAATACTTTGTTGTGTAAACAGATTTGTTTGTTTTTCAATTGAGTTGTCTAGGTTATAGGTCAATTAAAGGTGGGAAAAGGTTTGAAATGATTTTTTGTGGTTTCATTTTTTTATATCACAAAAAAACTGTCATTTTAACAGGGGTGTATTAACTTTTTATATCCACTGTAAAAAGAACATGCTGTTGAGACAGATATGTGTCCCAGAAACTGCCCCTCCTATGGAATAGGCTTCCCATCCATGTGAAGCTGAGTTCGTCTATTACCCAGTTCACAACCTAGAGAAGTGGATGGAGAATAGGGAATTTACACCGGGCCTGGCACCCATGTCCTTTATGGACAAAGGTAGCTTATAAATGCTTGGCCCTCCATATTCTATTTGGATGCAGGACATCATTATTCTTTCAGAAAAACCTGGCTAGGCTTAGAAAGGCCCCCTGGGTCATTAGTGTAGTAACAATCTATGAATCTATGAATCTTTGAATCTATGAAGAAATAGAGACAGAACTGTTAGGACTATTTTCTGTACTCTGTTGATCCCAACTGGAGAGCAGTGTTTAATTCCAGAGAACAAGATGGGGTTACACATTGTTCACCCTGTGGTGTTTTTTTGCATCCAAACATTTGCTAAATACAGATAATGAATGAAGTGCTAGGGGGATCTTGGAAATTTTGTGTGCTTTCGAATGAGACTCATCCTTTGGTAGTTTCACATTTGGAGGAAAGAAAGCTAAAATGAAGACAAAATCGACTTTCAACACAGTTGAATGCTATTACTTTGGCAGTCATTAGCGGTGCAAAATAGGGATTATAATGAGATGGTATGAGGTGATAGTTCAACATTTTTGTTTAGTATGGAACTGGCCTTCAATGCATGTGGATTATATAGCAGTTTTTCAAAGAGCAGTGGTGTAGCTAGAGTTTGTGCCACCCAGGGATGTTTTTGAGTTTGCCACCCCCTCACAAAATCATGGTGAAATGGGGCCTGCTCCATACATAGCCCTCCCCCTCTCAGCCATTCCTCTGTCCCATTACTTGGCTATTTCTCCCCATTTACCATAAACAATGTAATGTGCATAGTGCTTTATGCTTTACTTCTACAATGATTATTTGGATTTCATTTAAAACTTTTTGATTTTATAGCATAAACACTGATAGACATCTACTAAACAAAGCAACATAGTCTTACAATGAAAACAGATTTAGCATTGAAACTTCTCTGCCCTTGAATGTTGCATTCATTGAAACCCACATTCAAAGAAAATGCATCTGGCCAGTGGTGAATAAAGTTTATCTTTGGGCTGTTTTCAAATCATAGGCCCCTTGCATACATATTTAAGAACATGGAAACATACATATGTTCTTTGATTCCCCTTCCTGATTGTATTAAATTATATTCCTTGTATAATACAGCACAGTTATTGGAGCCTGTTTTAAATTTATTGTTTTGAACATTTTTCCCGTAAGCAATAAACAAAATGTATGAACCAATAATGACAAAACTGCCCAATTCAGAGCATTTGCATCACAAAAGTCTACTCAAACTTCTGTCATTACAATCCAACAATATTTGTATCTCTGCAGAGGTAAAAGCCATCTAAATAATTTCACATTAAAGATATCTGTAATTAATGAAGAGGTTAGTGCTAGCAAACAACTTTATATTTTATTGTTTCATCTACAAATAAAGTGCCTGTTGCCCTTAAAGAATAAATTGCCTATGTTACATTAAAAAATAAGCTAGTAATATTGCAATAGGGAATGGATGGCAAAATTATATAGGTTCAGAATTACTAGGTATGTCCGCCAAAGAGGACATTCTCAGAACTGCAGCATCCACCCCCTTTAAAATACAGCACAGTACAGTATTGGCAATCCATCTACATACTGTGGGAGGAGAACCCTAGAACACACAGTCTTCTGCATCAAAACCAAGTATACTACCTGCTGTGCTACTAACAATGGAAACAGAGTTGGGATAAACAGTAATAAACTACTCTTCTCCTGAAGCTCTTATGTCCTTTTAAAATCCAGTTGACACTCAACTATCTCTCTCAACTTTGCAACACAAGAAATCTGGAAAAAGCAAAAAATCATTGGGTAGGGACAAAGGTCCAAAACCAGGGACACATTTTAAACATTGCTTGTATAATCTTAGCTGATAGAATAAAATACTACGTGTTACCCTGCACTTCCTGAAAGATAGGAAAATTAATTTCTCACTGATTTGCCAGAAAACCATAAATTTTGAAAGGAACAGACCAAAAGTATGATCTAAACTCCTTAAATCACAAACAAGTGGTGGCATGGGTAGAGAATTCAGCTCTTGCTCCTTGTACCTAAGGTACAGGGCTTGAGCCTGAGTAACACTAACCACCAGAACTGGTGCATTTTACACACCCACACTAGAGGATAGTGCTTTTAGTTGGAGGCTATTCCCATTACATAATTCCAGTCAAAACCAATATGAAGCAAACATTCAGATGTCCCTTCTCCTTAACTACACATGCATATGGTTTTGTAGTGGACATTTTCTTCTTGCATCATCCTACAGCTTTCATACCAAACACCCATGTCCATACTAGGTCAGCCACTATTCTTTTCTCTCCTTAGACTTTCTCCACTATCACTATGGCCAATCAAGGAGCCTAAGGGCATCCTGGGTGTCTTGGCTGTCACCTTCAGTGTGGGGGTAATTTTAACTTGGGACCTGTGTGTTACTTCTTTCTTTCAGTGTGGTGTCCATGGCTGCATCCAAGACATGGGTGAGCAGTTGGGGGTACATCCACCACTCTTTTCCCTTCTTGGATTACTTTCCCTTGGCAAAACATCCCCAGTCTCCACCAGTGATTGCCAAAGAGACTGACCATTTAGCCACCCACCCCTCAGGGTGGGTACTCACATTCTTTCCCTGCCACTTCATTGGTTGCTTGAACCATTACTTGAACCCAGGGCAGCTGAGCTGTAGTCAGGGCTTTATCCTTCTATGCCACCAGAATGGCAGACCTCCCTTATACTTAAAGCTGTGAATCTTCTCAACTATTTTCCTTAGTTTCACAATTTTCATCTACTTCTGATTTCTCCCATTTGCTGCCATGTCAGCTGTCTTGTCTGTAGTCAGTTCCATCCCATGTGCCTTCAGTGTTGTAGTCTAGTCACCTATAATTGTTAAAGTTTATGCTCAGAGTCTGCTTTTGCCACATAATCTGCATACAGCAGCTTTGTTACTCTGTTCCCCTCTGATCATTGGGTCCTTGTACAAACCTACACTAATTCTACTAATGACTCAGGAACTCTGAACCATCACAGGGCTGCCCAAATTAACTTTCTTATAATCTTGTCATTTGTTTTGTGCAAGTCTTAGATTGCCCATCTGGACACTTTCCCAGTTTCTCATGTCCTTCTCAATAACTATCTCACTGCAAATATTGGGTTGGTTTTACTGCTTCCTGATCTGAACCTGAGCTGCTCATATTCTATCATATTTATTACTGTTTTGCATACTTCTTTACCATTCACCCTCTCCAGCACTTTCCACTGGCAGGAGTTTGATACTTCTGCACTGCCCATAGTAAATAGCTTACCCTCCAGTCACCTGAGATGAACTTTTCTAATATCTTGTTCTCCAGTCATCTGAGATGCACTTTTCTCTACATGCACTGCCCTCAGGAGCCATTTCTTCCTCAGTGCATTTAACATATTTATCATATCTGCTATGACTTCATTTGAGACTGCTACTTTCCCCTGACTTAATGTTTCTTAGTGCTGTTCATACTTCTTCTAAGGTGGGTTCTTCCTCTTTCACTGTAGGCAGTGCATAGGACAGTATAGCTTATGTGAGCTTTTCTTCAATCAAAACCTTGTTGATGTACTCCTGCCATCTACTTTAACTTTTCTTAGATTGGTGGGCATCTTTTGGCCTCATCCCCTATGAATGGCTACAAATGGCTGTCTTCATCTTTTCAGCCATTGCCATGCAAACTGATAGACCTTCTTTCTTGAAGCTGGGAGAGTTTCTTTGATGCCTTGCTCTTTGTCATTATGAGTGGCCTCTTAACCTCTTGTTTATCCAACTAATATTCCTTCTTCTCCTGTTCTCCCACTTCTTCCTGTACTTCTCTTTTATTTTGATAACTATCTTCTGAATGCCACCAGCAGCTTTCCTTCTGCACCTTGTTTCATTACCTGGTTCAGCCACATATCACTACTATAATCTTCACACTTTATGTTTTGAGATGCTGCCATTCTTCTTCAGCTCTACCTATTTCCTATTCATTTAGAGGAACTAGAGCTCAGACCATTTCCTTGAGCTCCTGTGCTCTCCCACTTGTCAAATTTGAGGTTTTCAGCCTAGCTTCCATTGACCTTAGAGCCTTCTGTGTTTCTTTTTTTTTTTGTTGGGGGTCAAATTTTCACTAAGGTTGGCTTTGCAATTTCTGATTTGATGTCATTCTTGCCTTATTGAGTTACTGTACATTCTTGCATATGATAGTGTGCTTTTCTTTCTCAGCAAAATAATGTGGTGGCCACCACTGCGTCAATCGTTAGACAGAAGACTAGAATTGCCTGGCTTTCTTTATTCCTATTAATGCACCAGTGTGGACTTATACAGTCTTGTATCCTGCAATGTCTGTTCTGACATGAACATCCAGGCTTCCCATTATCAAACGCAACTCATTTTATCTCACTTTGTCTAGGAGACCTTGCAACTGTTGACTGAATGTCCTTTTTTTCCTCACCATCACTGTTCTATTGTGTTGTCTAGGTCAAGTTTATTAAGAATGTCTTTACACTGGTGTCTGATTGCCACAGTAAACTGAGATTGTAGTTGAAATTCACAATAAATGATGTTGTTTGATATATGCAGCATGTGACCAAAAACTGACAAAGGGAACATTTTTGTTTTTTCTGATTCTTTCCCAAAGAAATAACTATCTATCTATCTAGATATGTATGTGTATATATATATATATATATATATATATATATATATATATATATATGGGCCTACTTCACATAATCGAACATCCAAATGTTCGACATTCATATGTCCGAGACTATATGATTAAACAATTGAATGTTCGAAAATGTGAAAATAAAATAAGCAAACAAACAAAAAAAACTAAGTAGTGCTAAGAGGGGGACAAGCCTCCCACACCCCCTGCTATTTAAATATACCATCTCCGAGATCGCACTACATTGAGATAAAGGGAAATCTTCCCATTCCGTGCTCTATGGAGATCTACAGTCAGACCATTCGAACTTTTAAAAGTTTGATCATACGGTTTTGGCCATATGAAAGTCAAGCTTTTAAAAGTTTGACCATCTGAATGGGACCCATATATATATATATATATATATATATATATATATATATATATATATATATATATATATATATATATATTTGGGGGAGCTATTATGGATGCAGAAATGTGTGCAGGATGGTAATGCTATTGTTATGCAGAAGAAATCAGAGAAAGAAGCAAAGGTCAAAACTAAGGAAAGTGTATCAAACCTTTTATAATGGGAAATACTTTTTTCTCACAGGTGCATCAGATTGTAATGAGAAACCATCACAGAAACATTTATACTTAGCAAGAAAACAATGTGGAAATTGCTAAACAGGGAGAAGACAATGAACTTATAGTGTGAAGATGCCTAAACGAAGTTCTCAGTTCCCATACCTTCCCATAAGAACAAGTTCATAACGAGTCCTTAAATTTAAACGTTGACAATGAAACTGTGCCCTTTGAGATGTGTCCTTGAACTAGGGAAATGATGAATAGAAAAATAGTAAGAGGTTTGCTACTTCTTTTTAGCAAATCGTGTGAGGATATGTTAGCACCTGAGGACTGGTAGAGGGCTATCGTCCAGTTGCAAACACCTCAGCAATATAGCATGTGAAGGAAAAGCATTTTTAAGTGTTCAGAGATCAGAAAGGTAGAGCATCCAATGGACCATATAGTTACAGGAAAAGCCTTACTGAGAGGTTGAAATTATTTCTTAGACAAAGTCAGATGTAAACTATGTAGATTTTAGGAAGACATCACAGACAGATTCACAAGAAGGATAAATATACATGTTAGATAACTTTGAAATCATTCTTATGCTGGTTGGAATTTGTATGAAAAAAAAAGGATGGAAAGATATTAATAAATGAAATCAGTGATGAAGAATGAAAAGTTAAAATTATATATTTGTATTTAATTTCTGGAAGCATTCTTCTTCTGTATGACATTGGGGTACTACACTGTATCTAGGGAGGAAAGTGTACCTTCATATGGATACTAACATGAAACAGCACAACCTTGACACAAAATGGAGTTTATAAAGCCAGAACTGATAAAAGTATAAAAAGTGAGATTTGGTACAAGGTAATACAATGCTTAAGGATTATAAATAAATAAATAAACAAATAAACCAATAAATACATTCATAAATAAATGGATAGACTCACAACAAGATGTTAATCTTGATGTAAGACATTGTCTACCCAGCTAGTCTTAAAGGTAGACAGATAGTATTTTGACCTGAATATTTATTATTTTATTATTTATTTATTTTACATTTGTTAACCGGGCTAGTCTAGCTGGATATATCTCCATTTTCAGTAGAGGCCCGGGGAGAAAAGCTCCACATAGAACATAACAGTGAGACATACTTTTAATAAACACAAAGAATACAAGTAAGACAACAATCGTAAAAAACAAGAATGAGTACAAATTGCTAATAATAAACTAGGCGAATCAAATTCACAAAAAGAAGGTACATTATCATTAAAAGTCCTGACTAGAGATAGGACAGTTTCAAGGGTTACTTAATACATTCCATACAGGCTATACCATAAGGCTCCTACTACAATAATAAAAAAGAATGGAAAGAGAAGGAGGAGGAATTAAGTAATGTGAGAGGAAAGGAATGAGATAGTAGTCAAGAGATGAGAGAAAAAAGAGAGACTAACAAGAGGATATGGGAAAGGTAAGAAAAATAGGTCAGAACGAGTGAATTGAAGTGAGAGGAAAGGTACATGCTAGATATAAAGCACCAGGAGAGGTTAAAGGTCAGGAGAGGGGTGTAGAAAAGTTAGTCAGGAGTATTACAAGAGCAAAGCGAGTGATTTTGGAAGTACAGTTTGATTTGTTGTTTGAAGAGGGGTAGGGATGTGATTAGTGTTATATCCCTAGGTAGAGAATTCCATACTTGGCCTGTGGTATTAGTGAATAGTGAGTCACCAGCTAAGTTGTGAGCTTTTATAGGTTTGGTCAAGAGTTTAGAAGAGGAGCGAAGAGAGTTAAGATTGTTATAACGGGGTAAAAGCTGAGAAAGAATTGGAGTGTTATTAGGTTGGTACAAAATTTTGTGTGCAATAGAGAGTTGTGTCAGTGTAAGATAGTTTTGTAGTTCTAGCCAGCCTAGAAGTTTCAAATTAAGGCAGTGATGGGTTCTAAAGGGGTTGCCAGTGGCGAAGCGGGCAATGTTATTGTAGCAAGTTGCTAGTTTGTTTAAGTTAGATTTCTTGAGGTTAGTAAAGATAGGAGAGGCATAAAAGAGAGTGGATATAAGATGAGAGTGGGCGATAGTGGCTCTTGCTGATGGGGTGAGAAATGGTGTGATCCGGTATAAGGATCCCATTTTTCTGTCTACAGATTTGATAGTGTTGTTAATGTGTTGATCAAAAGAGAGATTGTTATCAATGGTTATTCCAAGCAGTTTAGTTGTAGAGTCTGGAGAGATGACAGTATTATTGTTAGAGAGGATGGTAAAATGTAGTGGGGAGGTGCAGTGGTGGGGGTGAAGAGAAGAAGTTTAGTTTTTAGCATTAAGGAGGAGGTATCGTCTAGTAAACCATGTTTCTACTGTGTTGAAGATAGTTTGGGTTAGTGTGATTAGGTCGGAAGATGAGGTTGCTGAACAAATAATTGTGGAGTCGTCAGCGTATTGAATGCAGGTGGCTTGTGGGATAACAGAGTGGAGATCATTAATAAAGAGGGAGAAGAGAAGTGGGCCAAGAATAGAGCCCTGAGGGACTCCAATAGAAATGGGCAATAAGGAGGAGATGTGGTTATCCCAGAGAACGGCTTGTTGTCTGTTGCAGAGATATGAACTAAACCATTTTATGGAAAGTTTGTCAAATGAGAGGGATTCAGGATCTTAATTAAAGAAGAGTGGTTAACCATGTCAAAAGCTTTTGAAAGGTCAATGAATAGTGCAGAAGAGAGAAGGTTATTATTGCGATTGCTATTGATAGTATCTACAAAGGAAAGGAGGGCAGTGGTAGTGCTATGGTGGGGTCTAAAACCATGTTGACAGTTAGCTAAGATATTGTGTAGGGACAGATATTGAACAAGTTGTTGATGAATACACTTCTCCATAATCTTTGCTAAAGGTGAGAGAAGTGCAATTGGCCTAAAGTTAGAATACTCGATAGAGTTACCGCCTTTGTGTAGTGGGATAATATGAGAAACTTTCCAGATGTCAGGGATAGTTCCTTCTTGGGTGGTTCTATTAATAAGTATAGAAATTGGGTAGGCAATTTCTTTGGCAGCCTTTGCAGAAAGAGGGAGGAAGCTTGTCAGCAGAGGGTGTACAAGGTTTCAGTTTGAGGAGAAGTCGATGGATGAAGGAGGTAGAGACTGGTTGTAGAGAGAAGTTGTAGGAAGAGCTTGATAAAATATTTGGAGGGTAGAAGTTATTAGTGTTCAGTTGACTTGCAAGAGATTGAATGGTTTCAGTAAAGAAGGAGTTGAAAGCATTGGCAGTTTGGTCAGGGTGTCTGGGTCAGCATTGAGTGGGGAGGAGTTTTGACTGAACCTGGGGAAAGGAGTTTATTGACGGAAGACCAAAATTGTTTTGGTTTATTAAAATGGGTTTCTTGTAGTTCACAGTAAAACTTTCTTTTGTCATTTAATATAGCTTTTTTGGTCAAGTTTCTTAGTTGACGAAAGTGAAGGAAATCAGAGTTTATTCTAAGGTGCCTCCATTTGGCCCAGACTTTGTTTCTAGAGAGGATAAGTTTTTTAGTTTCATTTGAGAGCCATGGGGCTGTATTTAACCTCATTCTAATGGTACGTTCGGGCACATGTTTATTCAGAATGGAAAGAAAAGTAGAATTGAAGAATGCTACTGCTTCGTTAAGTGGAAGTATTTTTAAGGGGTTCCAGTTACAAGCTCTGAGTTCGTTTTGAAATAGGTCTGTTTTAAAGTGTTTGGTAGATCATATATTTCTAATATTAGGGAGGTGAGGAAAGTCAATCTTCTCTCTTGTGATAAAGGTTAAGCAATGATCACTGAGGTCATCAGGCAAAGTACCTACATTATATGTGATGTTAAGTTTATTTATTAGTATCCAGTCTAAAATGGTTTGCTTTTTACTTGGTTTGTTAAGCCTTGTAGTGGAGGTAATGGTTTGAGTGAAACCATTTAGGTTGATGTGTGTGGGATTTTCAGTGTTGATGGTATTCCAGTCTATATTAAAGTCACCGAGAATTATAGTTTCCTGGGGTAGTTGATGGAGACCCAGCTAAGAAAGTTTTCTAAGATAGGTATATTGTTACCAGGAGGTATATACATACAGATGATATAAAGGGCTTTTTTTGCATTTAGTTGGAGTTTACTAATGTCGGCCTCCACTTTACTGGCCTGGGTTGGCCAGGCAGACAGGGCAGAGATGTTGAGGTGATTTTTAAACAGAATTGCAACTCCACCACCTTTGCGTTTAGTGCGGTCAAGCCTTAGTATGTTATATCCTTGGGGTATAATTTCAGTGTCTTTGGTAGCTGGCTTAAGCCAGGTTTCGGAGAGACAGAGAATGTCAAAACTATGAGTATCTAGGAGAGCATGTAGGTAGGGTACTTTGTTGTTTACACTCGTATGTTAAGATGTCCTAGCAGTAGGGTGTTATTTGAGGTTGGTCTGGATGTTTGTGGAGAAGGATTTATGGGGCCAGGGTTAGGGTGAATATCACCGTCTTTTAAGGTAGAGTCATCAGGAGCAGGTGTAAGGTTGCTCTTGAGAAGGGGTAGAAGTTTTATTTTCCTATCTGAGGAAAGGGTGTAGGTGAGGTGAGAGTGTCTATGGAATTTGGCTAGGTTGTAGCTAAAGGTGGTATTGACATTTAAGAATGAAATGAGAGGAGTGTGGAAGGTAGAAGTAGTTTTTTGTTTGTAGGAGGGTTGAATGTAGAGTGGGTATTCTATGAAGGAAAGGAGGTAGGTAGAGATGAGAGTAGTCGTGAGAAGTAATGAGAGTAAAAGCTGTGTCGATAAGTTGAGGGCCATTATTGAGGGTGAGTAAGGTAGAAGAGATTAATGTAGAGATATAAGACCAGGGTTAGCAAGGTGGTGGTCAGTGTTAAAGTTAACAGGGAAGAATACTAAAGAGGTAAATCTAGTGATAAGGATAAAACAATCAGGTAACTGAAATGTGGTTTGACAATATAATAACCTAGTAATGAAGTTAACAGTGAAATACACTGGAATTTGAAGATCAGAATGAAAGGCATTACTTTAATTTTTTTTCCTTTATGTTTGTCACTTATGAGACAATATATGGGATACAGTTCAATTCATGGGAAGCACTCTTTGCAAAGAATCATCCAATAGGACTTTGAAATGAAGACACACATGAACACAAACACACACACACACACACACACACACACACACACACACACACACACACACACACACACACACACACACACATACACACACACACACACACACACACTTGTGTGCACACTCAGATATACATACATACATATATAGATATCCATAGGTTTTTAGTATCCGTAGATAAATTATAAATGTTACAAGCTTGCAGTCATCAGTAAATGTGGTCAACCATGCTCTCAAAATGTTGACTTGGATGTCTGAGGAATACATACCAAAGATGAAAGGCACCAGCACCGATCCCTGTAGTACCCGACTAGCTATAATTTTATATTCACTGAAGACACTAGCAACTTTCACAACTTGATGTCTGTTAGATAGCAAATTTGTAATCCAGTGGACAATCTAGAGGTGTATGTTAACTGTACCTAACTTTTCAATAATACTAGCTTGGTGGATATTGCCAAAAATCCTTGGTTAGGCCAAGGTAATCAGCATGCACTGAATGACAGCTGTATATGACCTTTGTCACCTTCACAAAAAAGCTTTCTAAGTTTAGGAGACAAGACCTCTGCTTTACAAGACTGAACTGACTGGGATCTAGACCAGTTCATTTACGCATGTCTACATGGGTGAGTTTTGCTATGATATTGTCAATCCCCAGGGTTCAAGAACAGTCCGTGCAAGAATAGTCTATTCTTGCACGGACTGTTCTGTGCAAGAATACAGCAGCAGCATGCCCTATATATTAATGAGGGTGTGCAGCTGTATTCCTACACCTACATGGTCTGTGTACAAGTGCAGGGGGCATGTATAAGTCCTGTACGGACACTTAAACATGCCCCCTGCACTCAGAAAGTACCGTACAGCAGTTGCAAACAAGGAAGTAGCATAATATTAGAGCCTGGCTCTAATATTATGCATTATTTCCGTGTCCGTGGACACTGAAATGTAAAACTAGCATGTCAGTGCTCGTGGACACCGAAAAAAGAAAAAAAACACAATCCCCAAGAAGTAGCCTGCATAGTACATGACTGTCACTAGAATAGCCAGATCCCTGCCCCACATGGCTGCAACCTGATGATAAATATAGCTAATAATTTAATATTTCTTTATATATTTGTTTACAATAAAAAAAAAGTTTAAGCACAGTGCAGTGGGTTTGCGAGCCATGATGCTTTGCTCAGCCCAGCTTAAATGCTGTTTGAGAGTGAAATAGAATTTTGAAGGAGAAGTCCTTGTTGCTTATGTGCAAGCCATGCATGGTTCAAATCCCAGCTCTGGCCAATATATGTTATGTGTGGAAGCAGTTGTAAATTAAGTTTTATGAATTGGAATGATATTTGTAAGTAATATGCCTCAAGTATGGTAGTGTATGGCTGGGAAAATGCCATTGAGAAATGTAAAAAACTTTTTCTAGTTTTTTGTTTTTTAAATAATTGTTTGTGGCCAGTTAAGCCTGCCGCAGCTCTGCTGAAACAAGCTAAGGATTGCTTAAGCATGAAAATATAAGCAATCCTTACCAAATGAAAGCTTTGCTTAGCTTGTTTAAGCCTTGCTAAGTGGATTTGCATGGAGCTAAGCATAGCTTAGCATATTTGAAAATCAGCCAATCACAGAAAAGTGCGGGAAAATGGCCTTATTTAAACCGGACAGGTAGGAATACAACCATATCTCTTCAAGTCTGATCAGGGCAAATGCATAGCTATGGTCCTTTCCTACACCCATCCTGCACATCCCTAGCTGCCTCTAATCCTGTTTTACTCCCCTGCTTGCCCCCATTTCAACACTTTCCTGTCTCCCTTTTTTTCATTTCTTTATTTAAAATTAGCACTGGTTTAAGCGGATGTAAGTGGACCTAAGCGAAGCCAAGCGGACATAAACATTGCTTAGCTTCACTTAGCTCCATGCAAATCTACTTACAACTGCTTAAAAGTGCCTTAATCACTTTGTATCCAACAGCCCTTGTTCTGCCCAGCAACAAAATAATCAGCCCTTGCAAGACTTGAACCCAGGACCTTGCACATCATAGTCTCAGCAATCTATCACTAAGCCATCTGTGTTGTAGACAGGTGTGATGTTTTCAAACATATCATTCAGTAGAGTCATTCAACAGGGAAAAGATTCTGTAGAATTAGTCAAGTTTTGTATATGTGTATGGTGATACATATACATATGGACAAATAAATACATAATATATGTAGAGCTATACATATGAAATATATACATACAGAAACACATGTATAGATAGAAAAGTAAATCGATACATACAGCTATATCTAGGTACATAAAAATATATTTATATACACATATATATAGACATATCCATATATATATATATATATATATATATATATATATACACATATGTAGTGGAGTTGCACATCAGATACATACCCCAAACCTCTTACTGTAACAAATCTGTCCAAAGGATATCAAAATGAGGATCAATGGGCCCAAAATATGGACATTTTTTAAATATTGCCCTTATCCCTCCGTTTCCAGCAGCAACTGCTCTGCCTTGCAACAAAAATATCAGTCCTGCCAAGTCTTATACTCAGGGCTCAGTGCACCATAGTCAGAGCAATGTACCACTACACCAGGTGACCTCTACAAAATAATGATGCTTTTCCAAACATATCAGTCTGTGCAACATGTTTGTGGGTCTATTACATCACAGGGATGGTAGGAAGAATGAAGGAAAGAAATAATGCTACTTAATACATCTGAGCTTCATAGTGCATGACATATGGACAAAGCCTGACATCATTTGGGGACAGAGGCACAAACACAGGTGTAGACTGGACATATTGGTGTCAGACATTTAGACAATTGCTGATGTTACTGGGTTTGTTGTAACATATCCTTTATGAGGAATATGAAGGCAGTAATACGAATGGAGTTTAATATTTACTAACTGCAGTCCCCAGCGTCCCTGACTGACTTTCCAAGGACAACAACTGTCTGGAGAACAGACAAAACATAACAGGCAAACATGTGGCCAGTCTGTGGACAGCATGCCAGTGTAGAGGTATGTCAGAGACATATCACTGTCAGACGTGAAGTCACTCACTAAATGCATGTCCACACAAACCCTGTCAACCTACCAACCCACCATGTCTATAACAGCACTGTTGATGACATAGAATCTGTTCACAATTCTGGAGATATGTCCCTCATGTTGCTGTGCTATCTCCAGATGTCCTGTCCTGTGAAGTATTCCCACCTACTGTCTGTGAATCTGTAGCCTACCAACTCTGTAATGTCCCTTACACAGGCAAGTAATAGGGCCAAGACCCACATGACGGATGTCCCATTTGTTGGAGCTAGCAGCAGTGCCCAGGCCCACAGCACAAAACAATGTGGGCACCTACATAGTTGTATGGTCTTGGCAATACCTGACATCTGCACATCTGCACAGAGGACAGACAGGAAGTGAACAGCAAACATGTTATGCATTAGGATGAATGTCCTGAAGGATAGAAGTCTGAAACTGAAATGTATGACATTTCTATATCACAGCAGTCCTCAATAACATGGGCAAAACATAGTATTCTACAGTTAATATAATAATAGCATATTAATATCCAATAGGAGATACATAAAAACATGCAGCTGAAACACCAAGAACAAGATAGCGTAGTCCTCAGAGTCCCAGCTCTGCATGCAGAGGTGCATGGTTGGAGTGCTACAATAGGCAATCTAATTTTACATGGAAAACTAGTGTCAACAGTACTACTTTCATAATACAATATATGTGTAATCATATTCACCAACCAGTGTACTGCAGCTGGTGTAACTTGCAAGAATGAGTGCATATAACATGTGATACTACCCTTGTATAAACATAATAAATACAAAAAATGTGATACTACCCATGTATACCCAAGTGTCCTGCATAGTCTAGTCACATCCCTTACTATTATAATGAGAGCACATAAAAGCATGTTATGTACAGGACATTAAATAAACTTATTACATGATGTCATTACTTTGCTATTTTATGAGACTGGAATGTAAGCAATGTTTATCAGGCTAAGCTATGCTTAGCAGGTTTACACATTGCTTAAATGTGAATGATAACCAGTAGTTAGCTCTGCTAAGCATATTTGCTCACTGGTAAGCATTGTAAGTGAGACCTACACAGTTTAAGCACCTATCGGTTTAACCATGTTTAAGTGCCATGCAAACCCATGCAAACCCACTTATAACTGCTTAAAAATGCCTTAATCACTCTGTATCCAGCAGTCCAGCTTCTGGATAGCAGCAAAATAATCAGCAATGCTCAGTTTTGAGCCCAGAATGCTATATACCATAGTCACAGCAATTTACCACTAGGCCATCTTAGCAGTGAGATGTTAGGATGTTTTTACAACATATCATGTAATACAGTCAGTTTACAATAGGAAAGACACACTGTGCAATGAGGAATGATTGTTATCTACAAATATATACATGAAAAAATATTTACATATATAGAAGGATAGATAGATATGTGTGGAGATACATACATATATATGTATAACAATATGTAGACATATTACCAAGAAATATTGATGTGTGTGTGTGTGTGTGTGTGTATATATATATATATATATATATATATATATATATATATATATATATATATATATATATATATATATATATATACATATATGTCTCTAAATGCCCATACAAACATATGCTGCTGATAGACCACCCATAATTGGGGTAGCATGAACAGTTGGATGCAAAAGGACCCATGACACTCACATCTGCCCCCACCCCCCTAAGTCCAAATAATATGTGAACAGTATGCTGCTACAAAATCATGATAGACCATACACAATGGCCAGACATATACCGTGACCTCTTAGCAAAACAACTACGAGTGAAGATAGTAAACAAAAATATTGACAGCCAGTAATTTACACAAGTTCATTTTACTATGATGTCTTTGCCAAAGCCTTCAAGGAGTAACTTCTCTTAATTAGAAGATGCATTTAACACGTAAGTACATTTAAATACACAGCCTCTAATTACATTCCTCATTCAACCCCCTAGGGGATAAAGTATCACATTTAAAAACATACATTGATTCTGTACATAACAATTATTATTTCATGACTGATCAAACTGAGAAACAGACTTTTTCCAAAGCAGTACCTTGTAACCCACTACACTTAATTACATGTATATAAAACCCCGCCCCCCCTTTTCCAAAAATTAAAAACTTTCTCAAATTTTTTTAAACCCCTAAGGGAAATTTTTAATTTTGTTTTTTTTTTTCCCCCCAAAAAAAAAATTTAAGAATTTTTTTAAATTAGACTAACCGAAATAGTCTGATGTTGGTGTGTGTTTGTATGATAATAATATATAATGAAAATATTAATAATGATATATATAATAATGAAAATTATAAATTATATATTTGTATTTAATTTCTGGAAGCATTTTTCTTCTGTATGAAAATTGGGGTACTACATGATCAGGGAGAAAGTGTACCTTCATATGGATACTAACATGAAACAGCACAACCTTGACACAAAATGGAGTTTATAAAGCCAGAACTGATAAAAGTATAAAAAGTGAGATTTGGTACAAGGTAATACAATGCTTAAGGATTATAAATAAATAAATAAACAAATAAACCAATAAATACATTCATAAATAAATGGATAGACTCACAACAAGATGTTAATCTTGATGTAAGACATTGTCTACCCAGCTAGTCTTAAAGGTAGACAGATAGTATTTTGACCTGAATAAAACAATCAGGTAACTGAAATGTGGTTTGACAATATAATAACCTAGTAATGAAGTTAACAGTGAAATACACTGGAATTTGAAGATCAGAATGAAAGGCATTACTGTAATTTTTTTTCCTTTATGTTTGTCACTTATGAGACAATATATGGGATACAGTTCAATTCATGGGAAGCACTCTTTGCAAAGAATCATCCAATAGGACTTTGAAATGAAGACACACATGAACACAAACACACACACACACACACACACACACACACACACACTTGTGTGCACACTCAGATATACATACATACATATATAGATATCCATAGGTTTTTAGTATCCGTAGATAAATGATAAATGTTACAAGCTTGCAGTCATCAGTAAATGTGGTCAACCATGCTCTCAAAATGTTGACTTGGATGTCTGAGGAATACATACCAAAGATGAAAGGCACCAGCACCGATCCTGTAGTAATAGCTATAATTTTATATTCACTGAAGACACTAGCAACTTTCACAACTTGATGTCTGTTAGATAGCAAATTTGTAATCCAGTGGACAATCTAGAGGTGTATGTTAACTGTACCTAACTTTTCAATAATACTAGCTTGGTGGATATTGCCAAAAATCCTTGGTTAGGCCAAGGTAATCAGCATGCACTGAATGACAGCTGTATACGACCTTTGTCACCTTCACAAAAAAGCTTTCTAAGTTTAGGAGACAAGACCTCTGCTTTACAAGACTGAACTGACTGGGATCTAGACCAGTTCATTTACGCATGTCTACATGGGTGAGTTTTGCTATGATATTGTCAATCCCCAGGGTTCAAGAACAGTCCGTGCAAGAATAGTCTATTCTTGTATGGACTGTTCTGCAAAAACACAGCATGCCCTATATATTAATGAGGGTGTGCAGCTGTATTCCTACACCTACATGGTCTGTGTACAAGTGCACGGGGCATGTATAAGTCCTGCATGGACACTTAAACATGCCCCCTGCACTCAGAAAGTACCGTACAGCAGTTGCAAACAAGGAAGTAGCATAATATTAGAGCCTGGCTCTAATATTATGCATTATTGTGTCCGTGGACACTGAAATGTAAAACTAGCATGTCAGTGCTCGTGGACACCAAAAAGAAAAAACACAATCCCAAAGTAGCCTGCATAGTACATGACTGTCACTAGAATAGCCAGATCCCTGCCCCACATGGCTGCAACCTGATGATAAATATAGCTAATAATTTAATATTTCTTTATATATTTGTTTACAATAAAAAAAAAGTTTAAGCACAGTGCAGTGGGTTTGCGAGCCATGATGCTTTGCTCAGCCCAGCTTAAATGCTGTTTGAGAGTGAAATAGAATTTTGAAGGAGAAGTCCTTGTTGCTTATGTGCAAGCCATGCATGGTTCAAATCCCAGCTCTGGCCAATATATGTTATGTGTGGAAGCAGTTGTAAATTAAGTTTTATGAATTGGAATGATATTTGTAAGTCATATGCCTCAAGTATGGTAGGGTGTCTTCCTCACAGGTAAGGGAAAGGGCCAATGCCCACATGGAGTACTCAATTATAGGAGTCTGTTACCATGACATTGGCTATTAGAATAACTACACAGCTGCTCTGCATGCACTCATCAGCTGAGGAACACCAATTGGTGCTCAGGCCATCACATGGTCATGAGCATTACCTACAAAAGACAAACTGCCATCTATTCAAACCACCTCTGTCATAAACAGTCTATCAGTGCAAAGCTGAAGTAGTGTGAGAAAAAAAGGATATATCTGTGGAAAACCCAGAAAAAAAGAAACAAGGTTTGTGAAACAAGTAAGCATGTAATTGAATGGAGTAGGTGGTCTGTAATAAGGGAAAATAAGGGTTTGAAAGCATATGCCTCAACAAGACTTGCTGTACTGATGTACTACTGTACAGCACTGATGGCCATACCATGTGGCTCTGTCTGTAGTGACTAGGCCAGCTACTGGGATGTTGTACATATCCATATGTTACCTGTGCAGAATAAAGTACAGCTGCAGATGTTTGTGTTGAACTGCATGTTATATACTGAGTTCATACCATTCAACTGTCCAGTGTTCTGCACACTGACTATATGTGTATGTCTGTCAAATCCTTGCCAAATCTATGAAGACTGACATTGCAACATCCCCCTTCATTGTCCTCTGGCTTTTCCCATTCGGGATTGCCACAGTGGATCACCTGTTGCCATTTCTGCCTGTCCTCTGAATCTTGCTCTCTCATACCAAACATCTGCATGTCCTCTCTTATCACATCCTGAAACCTTATCTGAGGCCTTCCTCTCTTCCTCTTACCTGGCAGCTACATCCTTACCATCCTTTTCCCAATATACTCAGCATCCCTACTCAGCACATATCCAAACTGATGTAATGCTGCCTCTCCAACTTTGTCTCATATCTGTCCAACATGGCCTGAGCCTGTCATATACACATTGCTAAACCTGTGCACCCGTGTCACACCCACTGCAAATCATAACATCTGTAACTCTGCCATGTGCAGCTCTGACTCCTGCCTTTTTGTTAATGCCACTGTCTCCAACTCATGTAACATAGGTGGTCTCACTACCCTCTTGTAGACCATACATAGCACGTTTACTGGTACTCGTCTGTCACATATCACTCCTGACACTTCTCCACCCTCTCCGTCCTGCCTGTACTCTCTTCTTCACCTGTCCTCCATAGTCCTCATTACTCTGAAATGTTGATCCCAAACATTTGAACACATCCACCTTTGCCAACTGTACTCCATGCATCCTCAACATTCAGCTATCCCCCCTCTCAGTCACACACGGATATTCTGTCCTAGTGCTGCTGACCTTCTTTTCTCTCCTCTCTAGAGCATATGTCCACCCCTCCAGAGTCTCCATATCTGTTACCTACTCTCAATACAGATCACAATGTCATCTGCAAACAACATAGTCAATGGGGACTTCCATATGATCTTGTCTGTCAACCTATCACCATTGCAGATCAGAAAGGGCTCACAGCTGATCCCTGATGTCATCCCATCTCCACTAACCATCACATCATCAATGCAGACCTCAATGCTGTCACACCACCCTTGTACATATCCTGTACCACTCTTACATATATCTCTTCCACTCATGACTTCATCATACAGTACCACAACTCCTGTCTAGGCACCCTGTTATATGTTTTCTGTATGTTTAGAGAGACACAGAGCAACTCCTGACCTTCTTTGTATTCCAGCAGTCTCAGAGCAAACATTACATAGGTTGTGCCCTTTCTACGCATGAAACCATACTGCAGACCAATACTCCTCACCTCCCTGCATAACCTAGCTTCCACTACTCTTACCCATAACTTCATGCTATGACTGGTCAATGTTATCCCTCTGTAGTTATCACAGCTCTGCATATCAACCTCATTCTTAACACCGTACCCAAGCACTTTCTCTCCACTCCTCATGCAACCTCACACTTCTCAAGATATCAGTAAACAGTCTGACTAACACACCACTACCATTTCCCCTAAACAACCTCATGCTTCCACAGGTGTGTAATGTGGACCAACAGGCTTGCCAGTATTCATCCTCCAAATAGCTATCCTTACATCCTCCTTGTTAAGCCATTGCACTTCCTGATTCACCATACCCCAGTCATCCAACTTTCTCTGTCTCATTCTACTAATTCATCAGCCTCTCAAATTGTACACTGTCCATGTCCTCAACACACTCTCCTTGCTTGTGAGTAACATATACCTCATTATCCTTTATTACCCTTATCTGCTGCATATTTTTCCTAGCTCAGTGGATCTGTCCAGCCAATCAGTACAACTCTTCTCATCCCTCCTTAGTGTCCAACCTGTCATAGAACTCTTCATATGCCCATCCTCAGCCTTTGCCACTACTCTCTTTGCCATGCACATCATCTCCCCATATTCCTGCCTACCTTCCTCATTTCTCTGGCAACCCCACTCCTTCTTCTCCAACCTCTGTCGCTATACACTGTCTACTACTTCCCCAGTCCACCAGCAGGTGTCCTTATACTGCTTCCTCCATCCACATGTCACCCCAAACACCCATCTAGCTTTCTCCCTTACCAGCTCTGATGTACTTAACCAGATATTTGTTAGATTGTCACTGCCACCCAGTGCCTGTCTCAACTCTTCTCTGAACTCCACCTCACAAACACACTTTTCCAGTTTACACCATTTGATCCTTGGCGCTGCCCCCACACTCCTCCTCACCTCGCTCACCAACATCATCTCACATACCAACATTTTCTGCTGCCTAAATACACTTTCCCCTATCAACGCTTTTCAGTCTCCAATCTCTTTCAAACTGGCCCTCCTACTACCCACATGGTGAGCATTATTAAAATGTACAGCTATAGAACTGTCTTTTTTCTCATCAGTAATATTTGTCACATGTTCTAACAGCCTTATTTTAAAACACTTCTTAGTCTCCCCCACATAAAATATGCTACAAGAGCATCTAAGAACCTTGTCCATACACCAACTTCTTGAATGTGCAGAGTCCCACATCATGTCTACCCTTTCCCTTCAGCAGGAATGACATAACAAAATAATGGTAGACCCTAACTATCAACCTCCTACTGTATGGCATCTGTACAAAGCCTGACATCCTTTGGGACAGAGGCCCAAAACACACAATTGAAATGATTGCTGTTAATACAATTGAGAATGAAAAGGTTCTTCCATAGGTTTGTTCATAACTTTTCTGAGGGACATAAAGCTCCTGAAAACAAATGATTTGTATTTCATTGATTTCAACCACCGGAAGGATGCTACTGATTTGCTAGGTTGACAACACCTGCCTGGGAACAGACCAAAATATACAGGCAAACATCTGGCCATTGTGTGGATAGCCCTAGCGCTGAGAGCCAGCAGACACAGAACTTTGTCAGACTGAAACCCATGCAGAAGAAGCATGTTCAGGCAAACTTTAGCTAAATGTTGTATTCAAACATGTAACAGCAATACTCCAAATTAGTCCCTAACTCTGAATCTCTCCACCATTTAGTCATTTGTCTCACAGGTCTTGTTTTTAAGAGGTATTACCTCACATACCCAGGGTGCTTCCCACAGTATGAAATAATGCCCACATGGAGTACTCAATTATAGGAGTTCGTTACCATTGATATCATTATTGGAATAATCCACACAGCTGTCTGGGTGGTGTGCAATTACATCAACCTAGTGAACACCAATTGGTGCTTCCAGCCATCACATATCATGAGCACACTCTACAAAAGACAAACGCCATCTATTCCAAAACCCCACCTCTGTCACAACAGCTGCCATCAGTGCAAAAGCCGAAAGTAGAAAAAGACATTCCTGTGGAAACCCAGAAAAAAGAAACAAGGTTTGTGAACAAGTAAGCATGTAAATTTAGGTCGGAGTAGGTGGTCTGTAATAAGGGAAGATAGGTTTGGTGCCATATGCCCTCAACAAGACTTTGTTGCACTGACGTACTGCTGTACAGCACTGATGGCCACACCACGTGTGGCTCTGTCTTGTAGTGACTAGCCAGCTACTGATTAAAGATAGTCCATATGTTACCCAGTCCATATAACTATGATACATATTTTGTCTTGTAAAATAAGACAATTGATAGGCTGTGCCATGCAGAATAAAGCATATTGCAGAGCCAGTTGAACTGCATGTTATATACTGAGTTCATACTATCTATTCCGTTCAGTGCCTGCACATTGGACTAGGTGTGTATGTCTGTCAAATCCTTTTTGCTAAATCTATGAAGACTGGATATTTGCAATATCTCCTCTATTGTCCTCTCTCGGCTCTTTTCTCCCATCTGGATTGCCACAGTGGATCACCTGTTGCCATTTCTGCCTGTCCTCTGAATCTTGCTCTCTCATACCAAACATCTGCATGTCCTCTCTTATCACAGCCTGAACCCATCTGAGGCCTTCCTCTCTTCCTCTCTTACCTGGCAGCTACATCCTTACCATCCTTTTCCCAATATACTCAGCATCCTACTCAGCACATATATCCAAACTGATGGTCGTTGCCTCCAACTTTGTCTCATATCTGTCCAACATGGCCTGGTTTCGTCATATACATTATTGCTAAACCTGTGCAATCTGCACACCCACTGTAAATCATAAATATCTGTAACTCTTGCCATGTGCAGCTCTGACTCCTGCCTTTTTGTTAATGCCACTGTCTCCAACCCATGTAAATATAGTGTCCCCACTCACCCCTCTTGTAGACCATACATAGCACGTTTACTGGTACTCTGCCTGTCACATATCACTCCTGACACATCTCCACCCCTCTCTCCGTCCTTGCCTGTGGTACTCTCTTCTAACCTGTCCTCCATAGTCCCTCATTACTCTGAAATGTTAACGTAAACATTTGAACACATCCACCTTTTGCCAACTGTGCCCATGCATCCTCAACATTCAGCTATCCCTCAGTCACACACGGATATTCTGTCCTAGTGCTTGACTCTTCTTTTCTCTCCCTTCTAGAGCATATGTCCACCCTCCAGGGTCTCCATATCTGTTACTTGTTTCCTCAATACAGATCACAATGTCATCTGCAAACAACATAGCTACCGGACTTCCATATGATCTTGTCTGTCAACCTATCACCATTGCAGATCAGAAAGGCTCACAGTCCTGTACTTTTCAAGTTGGAAGATCCCATTAAAAAATTAAAGTAAGGCTCAGGGGGGTACCTCCAGACGCTAAAAGTTCACCAAAAATGAAATAAAACCAACAACCCCAAAAACCCAACCCCAAAAACCCCAAACCCCAACAAAACCCCAAACCCAAAAAACCCACCCCAAAAACCCAACCAACCACACAAAAGTTTTCAGATTGCCCTCCATCTATTTGTACAACATGAAATTTATGACAAAGATTTACAATTTTATCTCATCCAAAGGTATTTGTAAGGTGAATGACATCAACAGGACTACTAAATTAAGATGAGTATGGTGTTACACAACTCATTATGGTATAACCTTCACAGTACATGATTCTCACACAGTTACCAGTATTGAGGTTAAAACTCCTGCCTATCTAGTTATTTGTATTATGGTATTAGGCAGTTAGCACATCCACCATGCAAATTACACAATCTCACTTTGTCCAAAGGTACTTCTAAGGTGAATGACAACAACAGCAATAGTAAAGTATGGTGGGGGAAGTGTAATGGGTGGAACACACATCAAAATGGTATTAAACACACAGTATCCGATTTATACACACACAGTTACCAGTTTTGGGATCAGAACTCCTGCCTATCTAGTTGTTTTTACTATAGTGTTCCACAGTTATCAGACGCACCACAGAGCTTACACAATTTCATCTTTTCTCCCATGGTAATTCTAAAGTGAATGACATCAACAGGACTTCTAAATTGGCATGAGGGGAAGTGTAAAGGATGGTAACCAAGTCAAAAATGGGATAACTCACACAGTACATGATTCTCTCTCACACACACACACACACACACACACACACACACACACACACACACACACACACACACACACACACACACACACAGTTGCCAATATTGAGATAAGAACTCCTGCCTATCAAGTTATGTCTACTATAGTGTTACACAGTTGTCAGACATGCCACGGAGCTTATACAATTTCACCTACTCCAAAGGTACTTCTAAGGTGAATGACATAAACAGGACTTCTAAATTGGAGTGAGGGGAAGTGTAAAGGGTGGTACACAAGTCAAAAATGGTATAACCTACACAGTATATGATTTTCTTTCTCACACACACACACACACACACACACACACACACACACACACACACACACACACACACACACACACACACACACACACACACACACACAAAATTACCAGTCATGGGATGAAACCTCCTGCCTATCTAGTTATGTCTACTATAGTGTTACACAGTTACTGCATGTGCTACAGAGCTTACTGGACTTACAACTGGCCAAAGGTGCTGATAACTGCACAGCTGAGGTAAAGTATTACAGGTGGCAGGAAGTCTGCCTTCAGTTTCCACCATACAGCTTGCTAGTTTTTTTCTGTCTTGCACTTCAAATAGCATTATAGCTTTGCACTTCAACAGGTTATTGTGTCAATAAGTGTATCACACCTGGGATCAATCAGCAGTGCTCATTCATCACAGAATTAGCCCCAGTACTTTCTACTTATGACCACCCCTCCTGGCATGATTGAAGTGTGATTTTCTGTGCTTTCACCCATTAACCTGGTGTACTTGTCCATTCTGAAGCACTGTTGCAACTACCTCATGTACACAGACAACCCTCTCTCTAACCTCCAAACTCTCAGATCAGTGCGAGTTACCCTTATATCACTAAATGTGGAAATATGCATTATCCAGCAAAGCCTAGACTAGTTGGTCAAGAGGATGAGATCAACACCTGCACCACACCATATGGACCACATAGCTCACCACAACACCCACTATGACAACCCTGACATACACTGAAAAAACACACACCCACCTTCACAGAGGCACTCAATGGACATTTATACAAACAGCACAGACCAGAAAGACAGACACCCACTCAGACACCACGACATAGCACATGCCAAGGACACATATGTCACCTACACAGTGTGGCCCTCAACCTAAGCTCCTAAGGCTGAGCACCTTGCACAATACAGTGATCATGGGTGACTCAGTACTGTGGCACACAGATGTCCCACTCACTAGGTTGATTATGGAGGAGGTAACAGCCAACTGTCTATCATGTGCCAGCACCCAACACATGACACACCCAGTCAGGCCACTCCACAACAGCTACAAGTATCACTCTGTCACCATCCATGTGGGTGTGAATGACATGAGACACACCTCCCTGGGCTACATGGCAAGAGACATGGTTGAACACTCAGATTATGTGGTCCAGGCTGTCTCATCATACACGTATGCACTGCACAAACAT
>NC_056737.1:1269723480-1269748480 GCF_019279795.1 Protopterus annectens
TAGGGTGATAGTTCCCGAGGTCTGTTGTGGCTCCACTTTTGTGGAGCAGAATAACTGCTACTGTGCGCCACTCTATGGGTACTTACAAACAACCACAAAAAAAAATACAAGCAGAAAATACAACAATCAGGAACCAGTTGACAAGATTTATTCACCTCTCCAGTGCTTCAGCAAAAAGCCTTCAAGGAGTACAAAAACATTGGGTACATAGCCTGTGGAGAGGCTGAGTTTGAACAGTGTGTTTAGGTGAGGGGTTAGTTCATCTTTGAGCTCATGTAGGATGCAGCCTGGAACACCGTCCGGTCCTATTGATGCTATGTTTTTGGCTTTGGAGAGGGCTGTTTTAACCTGAGTGTCTGTGATTTCAGGGACTCTACATTCTTCAGGTATGGTTATGGGCCCTTTTGAGGGTGAGAGGGGGGTGAAGTTTGCACTGAACCTGTCTGCCAGGATGTTGGCGATAGCGGTCGGTTAAGTGTATTTTGTGCCAGACATTCTGCACTAACTCCTAGCAGATGTGAGCATTGCCACTTAGATTATTGACATAGCTAAAGAATGCCTTGTGGTTATCTTTGGAGTCCTTGGCAATTTTTCTTTTCAAGCTTGCCTTGGATGATTTTATGAGGGATCGTAGTTTCTTGCTGATACTGATCAGGGATGTCTTCCCTTCTTGGGATGTTACTCTTTTCTGTACTAGTTTCTTCCTTCTATTGTATTGGTTGTTTATGGCAGGAGTCCACCAGACTGGTTTCCTTTTCTTGGAGGAGTGAGTCTTGGTTTTGCTTGGGATGGCACTATCCATGCATTCTTGTAGGTGCCAGTAGAATGCATTAGTAAAGGATTTTGCAACTTAGACAGCATTGTCCTTCAGCACGGGGGCTTTGAAACTTTCCACCTCGGTCTTAAGTAATGTGAAGTTTGCTTTGGGAAAGTTTTTCACAGTGGTTTCCTTGTCCGGGCATGGGGGCAGAATGTGGATATCCAAAGTGATCTGTTTATGGTCAGATCTAACCAGTGAGGGGTTGACCTCTTGCGTGGAACACCGCTAACCCATGTTGGTGATGACCAGGTTCATAGGTTCATAGGTAGGTACTAGGCTATTGGCCCTAGCACCTATATAAGCCTAGTCAAATGGTACCCTGGCTTTTGCCACCCCCAAAAAAAAAGTATGAACTCAAAACAGCACTTACAAGTTGTCACCAGCAACCAGCAGTATTTTGGATGTCTAATTCACATTTTCCTCCACAAACTTCAAAACAATCTGACGTGAATGAGCCTGTCTGTTAAAACATGTTCTGGAAAATACATCTCACTAAACATTCCCAATAAAACATCAAGTACATTTTCTTCTTCAACAGAAGTTAATAGCCAGCTTTAGGATACTTGTTAACATAACACCCTACTGCTAGAATGATCCTTTTAGCTGTAGTAATTTGTGGGCCCAAAAATTCCACAGTACCTGCAGCTGCACAATAAAAATGTCGCCCAATGATAGGTAAAGGTGCCTGTGACACCCTGGTTTTGTTTCTACCCTTAGTAATTATTTGAAACTGCTCATGCTTCTGCAGTATTCACACATTTTTACTACACATCCAGTAAAATACTTCTTACATTAGCCTTTCATTTTGATTATTTTGATCCCACATAATCTGAAATGGTGTATCATGGGCTGTGGATGGAAATGAATTTACTAATTTATACTATGCTGTAGTCACTACCAGGTGCTAAACTGACTTTTTATCAAAGCTACCACTAAGGAATCCATATCTATGGAATCCATATCACTCTCCCAGTAAGCTGGGCATTTCTTACCTTGAGCACTAATGTTGTCACGTCTGGTCGGAGTGTTGACCAGTTGAACCAGGGCATTTGAGTTTATAAATTCTAGGAAGTGTTGGGCAAGGGAGTTAGTACTTGAGTAGTTCTCCCAGTTAATGTTTGGGTAATTGAAATCACCCAGTGTTAGGGTGTTTGGTAAGGACCTTTATGTTTCCCAGTGTTTCCAGAAACATGGAATGGGGTCCTGGGACATGGTGGATGATCTGTAGCAAGCTACAATTTGAATTGCAGTTTTGCCCATTGTTAGTTGCATGTGGATGATCTCTGAAGCATTGTGCTGTGCCACTAACCTGGAGGTGTGAGTGTCCTTGATGAATAGGGATATGTCCCCGCCTTTTGTGTTTCGGTTCAGGTTCTGTGGCCAAAATATATTGCAGGAGTTGTAGCCTGGTAGTGCTGGTGTGCTCTCTGGAGCCTTAAACCACTTTTCTGTTACTGCACATATATCGATTTTCTCCATACTAAGGAGTGCCTCGAGTGCAAGCATTTTGAGGTTTAGACTTCTTGCATTGAGTAGCATTACCCTCAGTTTGTTGTTACTTGTGCTATTTACGGCAGTGGGTTTGTCTTTTGAGCCTTGCCTAAAAAAAGCACTATGGGAGTGGCAAGAGCCTTGGCCAGTATTCAAAAGCCTAAGGCTGACAGGTGCAAGCCATCTCTAGTGAAGCAGCGTGGCTTGTTGAGCATGTCTTCCCAGGCAGACAGACACTGGATCCCCTTTGAATGACACCAGAAACTTAGCCAATTGTTGAAATAGAGAATTTTTTCTTTATACCATTGTATCATTCTTGGTGAGGGCAGGATGCTACTCAGGGTCAGGGTCATACCAGCCTGGGCTATGTGATCAGAGAGCTCTTCCATGTCTCTTTTCATGTAGTCCAGGGAGGAATGGCTCAGGTCATTCACACCAACATGGACAATGACAGAGTCATATTTGTACTTGTTCTGGAGTGACCTGAGTGCTTGTATTATGTAGCAGATCCTGGCACCCCACAGGCAGCTAACAGTAACCTTCTGCTTATTCAGCCTAGTGAGTGGGACGTCAGTTTGCCTGACTATACAGTCACCTATTACTAGTATGTTGGGTATGTTATTTTGCCTTAAGGGCCGTGATTGCATGGCACACTGGTTTTGTGAAATATGTGTTTCATGGTTTGTGTTGGGGGTGGAGGTTGCTTGGATGTTTGCTTTGGAGGTCTTTGTTGCTTTTGCAGATTTTTATTTAGAACCTCTGAGTATGTTTTCATGGATTTATGTGTGTTTTTTGTCGGTGCTGGTTTAATGGGTCTATGTGAGACTGGTGGTGTGATGCAAGTATTTCCCTTCTCCTCTTCACTGTCTGATCCAGTCTTGGGTTGAGAGCTTAGCTTCCAGTTTGGCTGTATAATTGCATCTCTCGCATGTATTAGTGTTTGGTGGTAGGAGGAGAGAGTTGTCTGTGTACATGAGGCAGTTGTAACATTGCCTCAAAATGCCCAGATTCACCAGTTGGACTGGAGAGTACACCTGAAACTGCCCTTTGGACATGCCTGGAAAGGTACAGTGAACTGTTTTACTGGATGGCTGGTAAGGTTGAATAAAGAGCCTTGTCCTCCTGTACAGTACAGGAGAGTCTAGTGCTATTGTTTATAAGTGCTTGCTATGAGTTTTGAGCAAGTGCCAGGCTGAGAAATGAATGGCTTGAGTGCTTAAGTTGAAAGTTTGTCTAGTTCCATGGGAAAAATTGAAGAGGAGACTTTGTGGAACCGGGAATAGTTTTACTCTAGCTAACTGATGCTGCCCAGCACCCAAAACTGGGCAAATGCAGTATTTATAGCAGGGAAATGAAAGAGATAGAAATTAGCCCAAAATGGCCAATAAACTACTACTTTCTGGGCTAAAACCACTCCTCCAGGGACAGATAGGCTGCTCAAAGCTCCCCTATCTCACAGGTGAACAGAGAAACTTCCTTCTATCCAAGTAAGGTATGGGCAAACACAGAGATTTATAACACAGCCCTAAATTCAGCACTGACTTGAAAACTGGACTGTACTAACTTAGAAAGGCGGGAAACAAGTATATATATATATATATATATATATATATATATATATATATATATTTTTTTTTTTTTTCAGAAAATAAAGCAGATACAATAAAAAACACTTTAAATGCACAAAAAAGGATATTTATTGTTATATATATCGCAGATCAGAGTTTTAGACAATGCCCCTAGTAATAAAGTAGGAAGAAACACAAATACAGTAAAAGCAGATGAATAAAGTGCATTTTTTATATATATAAAACAACAAAAAAAGAACAAACTGATTTAAACAAATTACCCAATTAATTAGAAAAAAGCTCAAAACTGAGCCCTGTTCCAGCAGTCTTCAATCAGACAAGTTCTAACTGCACAGCATGCCCAGTGTGTCCTTCTATAGTTCATGTGGGACTCCATTCCATGGAATGTTGTATGCCAGTCCAGTTTGTTTTGTGCTATGGCCATACCTCTCAACCTGTTGGTGCAGGATATCTGGAGATAGCCTATCAAAATGTGGGGACAATGAGCCATACAATGATTCTGACAATTTCTCTCAGTAATGTATGGGTTGCAAGGGTTACAGGGCTGGTTTTAGCAGACATCGGTCATACATGCCATTTGACACTGTCATGTACTGTTTCAGTCCCTGGTGACATACATCCTCAGATCATCGCAGTGATTTTCCAAAGGAATACAGAATGGATGATACACACACAAGGTTTATGGGCCAAATGCTGTGCATTCTTGAACTATCCAGTCTGTTGAGTGTGCCTACAAGCAAGTAACTGCTAGTGCTGTGGAAATGGTCCAGCACCTTGGTGATATATTACAATGGTGAAATCTCTGTGCATTTATGTTCTGGCCTAGTCTGATTTCCAGTCCACAGTTGGGTAGTATAAGTCAGACAGGATCAAGGTGACAGGCAGACTCCATATAGAGTTGTAGGGGATAGGATATGTGGGGGTGTGTGTGTCCTGGGCAGATATGCTTGCCTATAGCTACCAGTACTTTGCACTGGGCTCTCCTCAATGGCTGACTGCGCTTGGGGGGTCTTGTGTCTGTCAGACCATTTGACCAGCCTGGAGGTGTGTGTTTGTCACCCATATATGTATGGCCCACCTCATTTTACTTGGATGGCCACATGTTGGGGTCAGGATGTTGAACAGGATGAGTGATCAGGGAAGGATGTGTTACTCCCCATGGTTGTGGCCCAGGGCTCTGTGGGTGCAGACATGTCACCATCTTCCAGGGTTAGGCCTGCCTGCAGTGAGTTCATTCCCATGTTTAAACTCCTAGCCCTGCCTGTCGACTATGCAGAGTATCACAGAATGTTCACATCCATGACTCATATATCTTGTTGGTTACCCAAACAAGTGTGGTTTTCCAGCAAAAGTGTTTTGCAAGTCACTCAGGGTTGATGTCAGATATTACTGACAGCTGACATTGCAGTTTCAGACTTCATACCCATCAGACATTCCATGCTACTACAAATCATTCCATCAACTTTATAATATTATTAGAACAGTATTGCACAGGTGTCCTTCTCTTTGGACCTTCATCACCCCATTATTCATGACTGTGTCCCAATTTCTAGCTCCCTGAGGATAGCAGGTTTGCTCCTAGCAGTTGTCAGCATGGCCTTTCTTTGCATTTTGTGGACAGTGTTATGTTGGTGTTATGGACCCCATAATACTCCCTAAAGGGCACTGTGGGTGAGGCATAGGCATTTGCCAGAGGCCTGTAGGCCATGTGTGACAGTAGCAGGGCAGTGCATTCTGATGATCCTATGTTTCCAGGCTGCCGGCAGGAGACACCCGTGGGATGGCACCAGTAAGTTGACCGTGGGTATTACTGACAATTGATTTCTGTTACTATTGCGCCATCAGTCTGGGTGAAAGCTGAATGCTGCTTAAGTCTAGGAACATATTACTGCATTTCTATGGGACTATGGGGAGGGGGGGGTGACACAACTGTACATGATGCACATCTGAACTGACTGTGCTGATATTTGCTTAACATTTTGGTCCATTGCAGCATAGTGGTGTGCCCTATCTTTCAGACTACAGGCATAACAGTATCAACCACAGGTCAGATTGTTCTGGCATAGACATTTGTAGTTTCAGACTTCTTAACTTTCAAAGCTATACTGCCACTGCCAGATCTGCTGTGATATCACTGTGTAAAAGTCTGTGGGTGGGGATTTCATGGATATTGCCATGTGGGGGCCTTTGCCAGGCATTTCTGTATGGTTGTCCACAGCTGATCTGCTGTGTGGAGTTGGTGGTGGGTATGGGAGCCCCACTTTGACATCCAGGCATGTAACCTATTACCCCCCCAGTTATTAGACTCACAAGATATACTGCAGTGGTATTTTATTTGTCGAATAGGGTAGTACTGCATGGTGTCGGTAGGGCAGTACTCGGGATACACATCCTGACATCCCACAGAGCTGTCAGTTGTCTGCTTCTATCCCATTTACCCACCCCATTCCCTTACATGCTTGATCAATACCATAGATATGCTATCAGAATATTCCACCCCATTATTTTAATTTGTTACAGAGACTGGCTTACCTTGTGCCTGCAGCTGTTGTGAGGGTGGTGCTTGAGGGCTGACTATGTCAGATGCACACAATACACTGTCTATACATGGTCAGGTATAGGTGGTGTGATGTTTGGCATCCATTTTACTTTATGCGCAAGTCAGACAGAGAGAGAGATCAGTCCCTGGGGCCCTACAGTGTCAGTGTATGTGCTATGTGTTGTCTCTTTGCCAAGGCCAGGGCATACTGGGCACACGTCCGTCTGCCTACAGGGGCAGGCTCAGGATGTTCCTCCTATGAGCCACTCTGTGCCTGTGTAGGCCTTGGCAATGGTGGGGAGCTGTGTGGCCCTTCCCCATTTAGTTCCTGCTGCAGCTCTTTCCACAGGATCATATTGTGTAGCATGGCAGATGCTATGACCATGTGTGCACATGTGTCTGGAGAGTACTGCAAGGCTCCACTGGATATGTCAAGCTAGCAGAACTGTGATTTGAGCATCCCAAACACATGCTCTATAATGATCCTGGTTTGTGCATGTACCTCATTATGGCATTCTTGTGTGGGTGTGTGTGTATTTCTGATGGGTGCCATCATTCACAGCTCCAGTGAGTAGCCAGCATCCCCCACTAAATGGCCATATAGGATGTCCCCCCTGGCAAACCACTAATACAGCTGTGAGGAATGCCAGATGTGGGAATCATGATGGCTTCCAGGGCAGCCAGCACATACATTCATGATAATGCCCTGTACATTGCACATAACCTGGCAGTTGATGGAGTGGAAGCCCTTGTGGTTTATGTAGACCCTACCCCGGTCACCAGGTGGTGCTTTCATGTGGATGTGCATGCAGTCTGTTGCATCAGTACCTCTGGGTAGTCTGCTACATGGCGGAAGAGATGCATATTGTGGGTCCTCTCCTCACTGATTGTGGGGAATTTAATGTTCTCCTCGGCATGTGGTCACATGGCATCCATGAACTGGTGGAGTATCCTGGACACAGATGCCTGTGAGACCCCCATGACATCCTCAGTTGGTCTTTGGAAAGTACCTATAGCTAGTATTCTTAGAGCTACACATACCTTGGTGTCCACTGGGATGGGTTCCCCTCTGCTTGTTCTGGATGTGAGGCGAGGCAGGCACAGCTCCACAATTTGCTGCAGTATGTCCCTGTCCACCCTACAGTGCTCTACTATCGTCAAATCATGTAGCCCCTGGTAGGTTACCCTGGGCCTAAACACTCTCTTCCTCCTCATCAGAAGTCTGGGGAGGCTGTCAGCATTGTCCTTTTCACCACCCTCAGACTCTTGCACATATTGATGTATGAGAGCGACAGCAGCCCCTAACATTTTGTTAGTTTTGTCAGGTAAAATTTCCCCATTTGTGTACACCGATGGTGTAGAGTTTGTGGGAAAACCCGACTGAAAGGTGTTTGCATAGTTTATAATGGTGTGCTGTGGATGCTGCCTGTGTGATTGGCTGAGTATGATACATTCCACCTGCCAGCTCCATTACTTGTATTTAAGTGCCTCTATTCTGCTATTTCCCTTTTTTTTCCTGTTCCACTTGCCATTTCCGGTATTTTTTATTTCTGTGGTTTAAATCCTGGTACGCACAGAGCACACCCGTTTAGGCAAGATAAACAAGGCTATACAGCCTTGGACACATCCCCTTGCTTACATATATACAGTGCTGCCAATTACTGTTTTTTTTTTTGTTTTGTTTAAGTCCCAATGCGTGCCGTGCAAACCCGTTTAACTAAGTTAAACACTTTTAGCAGAAATGTCCATTTCTGGATGCGAACGCGCTCTTCATTTCATGGTGTAAGATATTACAGCCTCAGACACACACCCTTGCTTACGTGGGCTTAGATAAGTGCAAATCCAGGCAATAGTGCTCCAACGTGCTCACAGCAAGCATAACACACCCCCTTTTCATGTTAGTTGCTCCTCCTGCCTACACGATCCTGTTTTAGCACCTACACGGTTAGGTGCAGAGTTTGGACTTAGAATATTTTGTGATTCAGTAAATTTCCCCTCATTTGCATACACCACTGCCTTAGCCCAATGATACTACACTGACACAAAGCCTTTCCCTTTGACAACCACTGTCCCCTGGTATTGTTTTGATTCTGCATGCCATAGACTATAATGGCAAAATGCAGATTTTCTTTAAACTTGGGTTTTCACATTTTTATTTTTTATTTTCAGCACTATCATGCTTTATGCTTAAATGGCAGATATCGGCCACAAAATAAAAAAGTTATTTTATAAAAAAATGAAAGATTTATTCATGCTAATGGCCATATATTTGGCATTGGCATGCCTACAGATGTGAATACATGTTTTTATTTGTGCTGTTATGCCTCCATTTTCTTTTTTTTGCAGAAATGTGTTCAGTTAGTGACTGAACACATTTCTGCACTGACACTGTTCCTGCACGGAGGCCTGGCAGCTTCCTGAATTGCTAATTCAACCCATATTTTTCACCAGCAAATGAGGTGATTAGCATGCCACATGGTCTTCCATGCAGGAACAGTGTAGACAGGGTTGTGCATGTCAGATCAGCTGTTTGCTGAATCGCTCAGTGACCAAACTCTGTGCAGAAGTTGCTACACTGTTCCTGCACAGAGTTTTACCTTTCATGAATCCCAGGGAATCACTTTGCATATAAGGTTGGTGAGGCTTATGGCTCTATAATTATCAAGGTTTGTAGAACAAATTATGTAGATTTTAAGGCACTGAGATTTATGTCAATTCATATTTACATAGTGAAATGTCACCACCTTTTGGTCTATTTCATGATCCATCACCCCTAAAAGAATGAAATTAGTTGTTTATTGGTGGTGAAAGGGATGAGTCAGAGTTGATCCTAGTCTCTGTAACAGAGATGTATAATGAATACTTAGGGTTTTCCCAGACACTTGCAGCACCTTGGGAAGTATTGCATATTATTCACGTCTCCACAACTTAGATGTTGTAATTGTATGCCTATATTATTTATAGCACTATCAGGATTTGAGATAATGACTATGGATATGTATACGTGCATGGCCATTCGTGTATTTGTGGGGTCTATATTACAAGATCAAAACTTTAGTTAATCGAATAACTAAAGATCGATATTGTAATATTGAAAGCTAAAAACCTTGAATGGCCAATTTAATGGAAGGAAACACTTCCCTTGGCCGTTTTGTGGATTATGCCCTTTTCTCCAATTTGGAGCAATCTTGGAGTTGGTATATTTAGTTAGGGGGATTGTGGGGGGCAAAACCCCTCACTTAATTTGGATTTAAATTTTTTTTTGATGCCGTCAAGGGAAGTGTTTCCCTAGGTTAAATCGGCCATTCGAGATTTTTAGGTTTTGATATTACAAGACCGATCTTTAGTTATTTGATTAACTAAAGTTTCAATCTTGTAATATAGACTCTATTTGTGCATGCGTGTATTTTTCTGCATGTAGTAGGGGGTGCAGGTCAATACTAAGTACTTATACCAGGATTAACAACATATTACCCAGTCAGGGAAAATAGAAAAACAAGATATAAGAGATTAAGTACTTAGACCAGGATTAACAAACATATCACCTGATCAGGGAAAATAAAAAATGAAGAAATAAAATAGACTAGGATTAACAAACATATTACCTGGTCAAGGAAAATAGAAAAAGGATAAATAAGATATTAAGTAATTAGACCAGGATTAACAAACATATCATGTGATCAGGGAAAATAGCAAAAAGAGACATAAGAGACGGTTGAAAGTTTGTGAACATACCCTAACAAAGGAAGAGGAAGTTATAAGTTTCAGTGAAGAGTGCTGAACTGTCATACTTATGATGTATATTCTGTTTAAGCTAGCAAAGTATGCATGATGTGAGGGAGAACACTTTAAATTTGTTTGTAGTTGCATATCATTTTCAGGAGAATAAACAAAATGTAAAAAGGTCCACACCAAAAAATTCAGATAATTATTTTGAACAAATTTTATAAAAATGCTGCTCTTAGTCTAAGAATACTACCAACTGATAGTATGTCCTTTAACCCCAGGAAATTGTTGAATTTATTTTTAGCTGCTAGCTTAATTCCTTCAATTCTAGTAAGTCCTTTCAAGGACCACCCTTACATCTAAACTGATATTGTCTACAATGTAAAATGTAAAACTGTGCCTACTAATTGCATTAATGTGGTATAAAGGGATAAAGCCATAACTATGGCCAGCCAGTGGCATAAAGGGAAAAAGCTATGACTATGGTTAGCCTGTACTATAAAGGGATAAAACCATGACCATGGGTCAGCCAGTGCTATAAAGGGATAAAGCCATGACCATGGGTCAGCCAGTGCTATAAAAGGATAAAGCCATGACTATGGTCAGCCAGTTCTATAAAGGGATAAACCTGTGACTATGGTCAGCCAGTGCTGCAAATGAATAAAGCCATGACTATAGGTCTGCTAGTGCTATAGAGGGATAAAGCCATGACTAAGGTGACTCAAGTTCAGTTAGTTGTATGAGTGTATTAAGAAACTGGTGGGGAGGTTGAGTATGTTTAAATGGAGGAGAAGGATCCATACTGGAATGGGCAAATCATTTTTCAAGCAATAGTAGAAGCAAGAGCCTGGAATGATTGCTATGTTGGGCATGGCTGAGGACCAAATAAGCATTATTGATCTAATTGAATAGGCAGGCACATATTCAGAAGATACTCCTCATTGCTTAACCCATCCGTTCGATAGAACAAGTAGTCTGTGGTATGTCTCTGAGGAACAAAAGTCCTCTCACTGCAGGATGATGTTGGTGTCAGATGACACCTTCTCTTCTTCTCTAACTAATAAAGAATTAATGCAATACATCAATGTTAGATGGTACAGCCTTAGTCAGGGAGGTTAGGGTTCGGCAACGGTTCTGGGAATTAGGAGTGGTGACAAGATCATGGTTAACTGAGATTCGCTAGATGGGGAAAAAGTTGTCATTATGAATTGGGGGACAAAGCAAATAATGCACCATTCTGCCAATAGTATGTGGGAAATGTAGGGAAAATAAGCAGCAGATATATAATTGCCAGAAGCTTGTAAGGTAAAGAGAGAGTTGCATGACTATGCTAGATGAAGAAATTATGGCATACAATGTCTTCTAATGGGAAAAACAAGGCCAAAAAATGTCTGGAGCTGGGACAGAATCACATTCTCCTTGTTTTATTGAAAATATATTAAGCGCTTTTGTCCTAGTGAATCAGACTAAAATATAACTGCCAAACCAACTCTTATATACCAGTCAACAATACTGGTGGGAGGATGGCATAATGGTTAAGGTGTTTACCTTGCAGACACAAGGTGCCACACATGGGGCAATTGGCTAGGCTTAAAATGGCCCACAAGGGCAGTTAGCCTAGTATGAACCTATTTCTATTTCTATTTTCTATTATTAACATCTTATCCCAAGAAATCTGGACAAAGCCTGTCACAATGGGGGGAAAAAGCCCCCAAAATAAGAACAGATTTTAAATATTGCTCTTATGAACTTAGAAAGTAGCTAGGATAACAGTGTTTGTGTTAAAACATATTTTCTAAAGAATGTGAAGTCTGTAGCTCAAATTTATGTCATTATTTAGGGATTTCATTCCTCAGATCATTTTAGTAATTTGCCAGAAAACCTCAAATTTTATCAGGAGCAGACCAAAATTATAAGTAAAAAATCTGGACATTCTGTGAAAATCTGGACAGTTGAGATGTATGCTTAAACCCATCCCCTTCTAATGAAATAAAAAAGTCTACTTATATAATGTTTAATAATTTAATTTACTTTAAAGTCAAACAATGAAAAGGCAATGACTGCATGAAAACTCTAAGCTAAAAAATGTCATTGTACACATTCTAAAAAAAAATATGTTAAAAATTATTATTCCCCATTTACTAAATAGTATGTGACAGAAAAACGTAATACTGTTACCAACAAACATGGATGTTTGTAACTACATATCTACCCTGCTAAAGTGTACCTCATATAATTCTTATCACCTTTCAACCCAAGCAAATTGTGAAAAAATTACACATTCTGATGGCAAGCCAAAATCATGAAACCACTCAATTGAATTAAGCATCACCCCAAAGGGGGAAATATAAAACTCACTTGAAGCATAAAATTAAACAAAATGTAAAAAGATCCACACCAACCAACTTGGATAATTATTTTGAACAAATTTTATAAAAATGCTGCTCTTAATCTAAGAATACTACCGACTGATAGCATGTCATTTAAGCACCAGGAATTTGTTGAATTTGTTTTTATGCTAGCTTAATTCCTTCAATTCTAGTAAGTCCTTTCAAGGGCCACCCTCACATCTAAAGTGATATTGCCCACAATGTAAAATTTAAAACTGTGCCTACTAATTGCATTAATATGCATAAAAGTGAATTGTGCTCATCCATCCTCTTGATGTCATAAAGGTGTTGATATATTCTTACTCTCAAAACCTTTTCAGCCTTTCCAATGTAAAAGCTGGGGAAATGTTAGCATTGTGCCACATATATCACCCCTACACCAGAACAGTGGTAATGTTGCTTGATCTTCACCTCACCATAGCACTGGGTGTAAAATGAGGACCTTTCTAAAATGTAACTGCACTGCTTATAGTGTCCACATTTCCTCATTCCAGGGGACCCATGAGTCACCTGCACTCTCTCATTCAAATTCTTAAAACATATATCCTTTTTGTGCACAAAATTGGGAGAAGAACCCAGTATCTGAAATTGCTCTCAGTTAACTTTAAAAATATTCCATTTTTGTTTACTATATTCCTGAAAGCAGAAAAATCAAAATTATATGTAAGGGTCAGGGAATTGTCATATTTAGATCTACCAATCATAAAAGACATGATCACCTTTTCCTAACGGGGATAAAATATCTCTTGTTGACATTTGAGTTTAACTTCTTCAAAGATAGTTATAGTAAAATTAGATGGATACCCTCTCACATCAAACATCTTCTTTAATCTGGCACATATCTTTAAAAAGGTATTATCCTGTGGTACCGTCCTTGCCAATCTTACCATCTGGCCTTTAAATAAAGTCATTTTCTGAAAAATGGCATGTCCACTAATAAAATATAACTGTGAATTGAATAGGTAGGCATTCTGTACACCCACACCCACACACACACACACACACACACACACACATATGTATATATATATATATATATATATATATATATATATATATATATATATATATATATTTATATATATGCGTGTTTGTATATGGCTCTACTTTGAAATTACGACACCCATACTTGAAAAACCTGAACTGTGGCCTTTTTCATGGTAAATAAACACTTGCCCAACATGTACTTTTTTCTAATGTAGTGAGATCCAAGAGTTGGTATATAAAGTTAGGGGGTTATGGGTGGAGCAGCGCCCCCCACACTGGGGAGTGTGGGGGAGTAGCCCTCCACCTACATGGGTTTTACTTACCTAGATTCATAGGTTCATAGGTAAGTACTAGGCTATCTGCCCGAGGGCATCTATAAGCCTAGCCAGAAAGTGTTGGCTTTCGCCGCTCCCTTAGATTAGTTCCCTGTGCCTCAGTCCAGCAGAGCCACTGCAGTGATCCCTGGGGTACATTTTCTGTTTTGCATCCACTCATCAAGGTTCCTCTTGAAGAGTGTTAGTGAAGGGCTCTGCCTAATGTAGATTAGAATCCTTTTCCAAAGCATGGGGATTCTCTGGGACAGGAATCTATCCCTCCAGCATGTCCTATTTAATCTTGTGGTGAGATTTAGATCCCTAGAGTGTGCAGCTCTTGGGGATTTGTTTTTTTTTTTTAGGTGGAGCATGTCCATCAATTCTGGGTTGGACATGGCCTTGTATGTCAGGCAGAGATCACCTCTGAGTAAGCGGTATGCAACCGAGTACAGCTGGAGTTTCTTCAATCGGGCTGCATAGGGCATATGTTTGAGGCCAGTAATCCTCTTGGTGAGGTACCTCTGTGGTCTTTCTAGCTGTTGCAGGTGTCTTGTAAGGTACATCCCAAATGAGGCGTTGTACTCTATGATGGGTCTGATGAATAATGAGTAGAGGGGCACAATAACCTCTTTTGTTCTAGATGCAAACCCTTTTGTGATTAGGTGGGCCACATAGAAGGATTTTCTAACCACCATGGCAATATGATTATCAAAGGAGAGATTACTATCTACTTGGGTCCTCAGATCCCTTATTACATTTTCTGTATTTAGGGGACTACCACGTATGTGGTAGTTTGTGGGTACTTTGTTTTTTCCAAAGGGGATGACTATGCACTTTTTGGCATTTAGCTTGTGACCATGATTTTGACACCAGGTATCTGTCTCAGTGAGACCCTTCTAGAGGATACCTGTATCAGTTGGAAAGTCAATTAATGCCCCCAGTTTGCAGTTGTCTGCGAACTTGGTCAGTCATAGACCTCCTGTACTTGCCTGTATCTCTGAGAAGTATATACCAAACAGGAAGGGTCCCAGGACTGAGCCCTGGGGGATGCCACATGTAACTGGTTTAGAACCAGACCTAGAGCCTGCAACTCTCACAGTGTGGGTTCTATCCATGAGCCAATTGGCAACCCATCTCATGATGTAGGGGTTTATGTTCAGGCTGGTGAGCTTGCCTATAATACCAGAATGGGGAATGGTGTCGAAAGCCGTTGTGAGGTCTAGGTAAGCTTTGTGGACCTCCTTTCCCTCATATAAAGCCTTGGTAACAGTCTCAAAGAAGTCCACCAGGTTTAGGAGGCATGATCTGCCCTTAACAAAGCCAAACTGGGTAGGGTCCAATTTTTGAAGGTTCCCAATGTCTCTGTTAATGAATTCCATGATGATGCACTCCATAGCCTTGCAGACCAGGCTAGTCAGGCTTATAGGGCAATAGTTCCTGGGGTCCATTGTGGCTCCACCTTTGTGAAGCAGGATATCTGTTGCTGTGCGCCACTCTATGGGTATGTAGCCTGTAGAGAGGCTAAGTTTGAACAATGTGTTTAGGTGAGGGGTTAGTTCATTTTGGAGCTTGTGTAAAACACAGCCTTGGACACCATCTGGTCCCATTGAAGCTGTATTTTTGGCTTTGGATAGGGTTATGTTATCCTGTGTGTCATTGATTGCTGGGGCACTACATTCTTCTGGTATGGTTATGGGCCCTTTAGGGGGTGGGGGGGGGATGAAGTTTGCACTAAACCTGTCTGCCAGGATGTTGGCAATATCAGTCGGTTTAGTGTATTTTGTGCCATTCTGCACTAACTCAGAGCAGATCTGAGAGTTTCCGCTTAGGTTCTTGACATAGCTAAAGAACCCTTTCTGGTTATCTTTGGTGCCCTTGGCAATTTTTCTTTTGAAGCTAGCCTTGGATGATTTTATGAGGGATCATAGTTTATTGCTGTTACTGATCAGAGATGTCTTTCCTTCTTGGGATTTTACTCATTTCTGCACTAGTTTCCTCCTCCTATTGTATAGCTTGTTTATGTCAAGGGTCCACCAGACCAGTTTCCTTTTCTTGAAGGAGTGAGACTTGGTTTTGCTTGGGCTAGCACAATCCATGCATTCTTGCAGGTGCTCATAGAGTTCCTTTGTAAGGGATTCAGCAGCTTGGACAGCGTTGTCCTTTAGCATGGGGGCTGTGAACCTTTCCACGTCGATCTTAAGTAACGTGAAGTTTGCTTTTGAAAAGTTTTTCACAGTGGTTTCCTTGATTGGGGTGGGGGCGGAATGTGGATATCCAGAGTGATTACTCTATGGTCTGATATAATCAGTGAGGGTTTGACCTCCGGTGTAGAACACCAGTTGCCCATGTTGGTTATGACCAGGTCCAATATGTTGTCACCTCTGGTGAGGGTGTTGACCAGTTGATCCAGGGCATTCATGTTTATAAATTCTAGGAAGCGTTGGGCAAGGGAGTTAGTACTTGAGTAATTCTCCCAGTTAATGTTTGGGTAATTGAAATCACCCAATATTAGGGCATTTGGTAGGACCTTCATATTTTCCAGTGTCTCCAGAAATGCAGAATGGGGGTCCTGGGTCATGGTGGGTGATCTGTAGCAAGCTACAATTTGAATTGCAGTTTTGCCCATTGTTAGTTGCACATGGATGATCTCTGAGGCATTGTGCTGTGTCACTAACCTGGAAGTGTGGGTATCCTTGATGAATATGGATACACCCCCACCTTTTGTGTTTCGGTCTGGGTTCTGTGGCCGAAACTTATGATATGAGTTATAGCCTGCTAGTGCTGGGGTGCTCTCTGGAGCCTTAAACCAGGTTTTTGTTACTGCACAGATATTGATGTTCTCCATACTGAGGAGTTCCTTGAGTGCATGCATTTTGAGGTTTAGACTTCTGGCATTGGTTCATAGGTTCATAGGTTCATAGGTTGGTACTAGGCTATCAGCCCTAGGGCCTATACAAGCCTAGCCATAACAATTCCCTGGCTATTTCTTCCCACATTATTTACTTTCCTGGACCCCTGTCTAGCAGGGTGACTGACGTGATCTCTGGGGTGAATTTCCTTTCTCCCATCCAATCGTCAAGGTTCTTCTTGAAGAGGTCCAAAGAGGCACTATGCTTGACATGTATGGGCAATCTATTCCAGAGTCTGGGGAGTCTCTGGGTCAGGAACCAATCCCTCCAGCATGTTTTGTTTATTGTGATGACAAGGTTTAGATCCCTGGAGCATGTAGCTCTGAGGGATTGGGATTTCTTTAAGTGTAGCATGTCCAACAGCTCTGGGTTTGACATGGCCTTGTATGTTAAGCAGAGATCGCCTCTGAGTAGGCGATATGCGACAGAGTATAGCTGGAGTTTTTTAAGGCGGTCAGCGTAGGGCATCTGCTTTAGGCCTGTGATTCTTTTAGTGAGGTATTTCTGAGGCCTTTCCAGTTGTTGCAGATGTCTTGAGAGGTACATACCAAATGGGGTGTTGTATTCTATAATGGGTCTAATGAGGGATGAGTACGGTGGGACAATGACCTCCTTTTTTCTGGATGAAAAGCCCTTCGTGATGAGGTGTGCCACATAGAAGGATTTCCTGACTGTTGTGGCTATGTGGTTAACAAAGGTGAGACCACTGTCCACCTGTGTCCCTAAGTCTCTTATCACACTTTCTGTGTTTAGTGTACTGCCACCTATATGGTAATTCATGGATACATGTTTTTTCCCAAAGGGGATAACAATACATTTCTTGGCATTGAGCTTGAGCCCATGGGTCTGGCACCAAGCATCTGTTTCTGTAAGGCCCTTTTGTAGAGTATCCACATCATTTGGGGATTAAATAATGGCTCCCAGTTTGTAGTCATCTGCAAACTTTGTTAGCCAGAGTCCCTTAGTGTTGACCTGTACTTCAGAGAAGTAGATGCCAAACAAGAGCGGCCCCAGGACTGAACCCTGAGGTACTCCACTTGTCACTTGTCTGGAGCTGGATTTGGAGTCGGCTACTTTTACAGTGTGGGTTCTATCAGTAAGCCATTTAGCAACCCATTGGGTGACATAGGGATTAATGCCCAACTTAGTAAGTTTATCTATGATTCCAGAGTGGGGGATGGTGTCAAAGGCCTTGGCAAGGTCTAGATAGGCTGTGTGGACCACCTTACCCTTATCCATGGCTCTGGAGACTGATTCAAAGAAGTCAATCAGGTTCAGGAGACAAGATCAGCCCTTCACAAACCCAATCTGGGTGGGGTCCAGTGTTTGAAGGTTGCCAATGTCTTTGTTTATAAGTTCCATGATAATATGCTCCATGGCCTTGCAGATAAGGCTTGTCAGACTGATGGGACGGTAGTTTCCAGGATCCAAGGTGGATTCCCCCCTTGTGGATTGGGATAACTGTAGCTCTGCGCCACTCAGTGTGCACGAAACCTGAGGTGAGGCTATGATTAAACATGACACTTAGGTAAGGTGCCAGTTCATATTGTAGTTCATGTAGTACACAGCCCAGGATGTCATCTGGTCCCATGGATGCTGTATTCTTGGCTTTAGAGAGTGCGTTTTGTACCTGTGTGGCCGTTATTACTGGAATTTGGCAATCTTCTGGTATTGAGATGGGCCATTTAGGGAGTGAGAGGGGGGGTGAAGTTGGCACTGAATCGATCTGCCAGGATATTGGCAATATCCTTTGGATCAGTATATTTAATGCCATTCTGTTTTAGCTCAGAGCAGATCTGAGCATTGCCATTTAGATTCTTGACATAGTTATAGAATGCTTTGTGGTTGTCTTTGGAATCTTTGGAAATTTTATTTTCGTAACTACCTTTGGAGGATTTTATGAGGCATCTCAGTTTCTTACTGAGGCTGGTAAGGGAGTTTTTTGCATCCTGGGATTTTCCTCTTTTCTGCAAAAGTTTCTTCCTTTTGTTGTAAAATTTGTTTATGGCAGGGGACCACCAGATTGGCTTCCTTTTTTTGGATGAGAGCATTTTGGTTCTATTTGGGATGGCACGATTCATGCATGAGTGGATGTGCTCGTACAGTGCCTTAGTGTAGGATTCAGCAGTTGAACTTTCAGTTCCTGTCTGCATGGGTGTCATGAAGTTTGTCACTTCTGACTTGAGTAGCATGAAGTTGGCTTTGGAGAAGTTTTTTATGGTGGTTTCTTTACTGGGGGTGGGGGTGGGATGTGGATGTTAAGGGTGATTAGCTTATGGTCAGACCTGACTAACGAGGGGGTGACCATAGGTATGGAAAATTGATTTCCCATGTTGGTAATGACCAGGTCTAGGATATTGGAGCCCCTGGTGGGACTATGGATTAGTTGATCCAGGGCATTGGAATTTATGAATTCCAAGAACCGTTCTAAAGGTGTTGGGACATGAGTAGTTTTCCCAGTTAATGGCAGGGTAGTTAAAATCACCCAGTATTAGGTGTTTGGCTCTATCTTAATATTTTCCAGTATGTTTAGAAAGGTGTAGTGAGAATCTTGGGGTATGGTGGGGGATCTGTAGCAAGCTACAATTTGGATTGCAGTCTTACCTAGTGTTAGTTGCACTTGGAGAATTTCAGACACATTGTGTTGGCCAACTAGCCTGGTGGTGTGAATATCCTTGGTGAATACTGACACTCCTCCACCTTTATTGTTTCGGTCCTGGTTTGGTGGCCAAAAAGTGTCGTAAGAGTTGTACCCTCGTATTGCAGGGTGCTCTCTGGAGCCTTGAACCAGGTCTCAGTTACTGCACAGATATCAATGTTCTCCATTTTTAGGAGTGCCTCGAGAGAGTGCATTTTGAGGTTTAGACTTCTAGCATTGAGTAGCATTACCTTCAGATTTTGCATGCTTGTACTTGTTATGGTGGTGGTTTTGTCCTTTGAAGTTTGCCTAAAAAAGGCACTATAGGGGTGGCAAGAGCCTTAGCCAGTAACCTGAATCCCAGGGCGACAGGTGCAGACCATCTCTGGCAAAGCATCGTGGTCTGTCAATCATGTCATCCCAGGCAGACAGATACTGGATCCCCTTTGAATGACACCATAAGCTTAGCCAATTGTTGAAGTCAATCATTTTATCCTTATATTGTGGTATCATTCTGGGCGAAGGCAGGATGCTACTCAGGGCTAGGGTCATACCTGCCTGGGCCACATGATCCGAGAGCACTTCCATGTCTCTTTTCATGTAGTCCAGGGAGGTACGTCTCAAGTCATTCACTCCAACATGGACAATGACAGAGTCATACTTGTACTTGTTGTGGAGTGACTTGAGTGCATGCGTTATGTGGCGGATCCTGGCACCCGACAGGCAGCTGACTGTAATTTTCTCCTTATTCAACCTGGTGAGAGGGACATCAGTGTGCCGGACTATAGAGTCACCTATGACTAAAGTGTTAGGTACATTGTCTTGCCTTAGGGGCTGTTGCTGGGTGGCACACTGGTGTTGTGAACTATGTGACACATTGGTTGTGATTGGTGTTTGTTTGCGTTTCAGCTTCAGAGGTCTTTGTTGCATTGAGTAGTATTACCCTCAGTTTTTGGTTACTTGTGCTATTTACAGTGGTGGGTTTGTCTTTTGAGGCTTGCCTAAAAAAGGCACTATGGGGGCGGCAAAAGCCTTGGCCAGTATTCAAAAGCCTAAGGGTGACAGGTGCAAGCCATCTCTTGTGCAGCAACGTGGCTTATCAAGCATATCATCCCAGGTGGACAGATACTGGATCCCCTTTGAATGACACCAGAAACATAGACAATTGTTGAAACTGATCATTTTTTCTTTATACTTGGTGAGGGCAGAATGCTACTCAGGGTCAGGGTCATACCGACCTGCACTACATGATCAGAGAGCTCTTTCATGTCTCTTTTCATGTAGTCCAGGGAGGTACGTCTCAGGTCATTCACACCAATATGGACAATGACAGAGTTGTATTTGTACTTGTTCTGGAGTGACCTGAGTGCTTGTGTTATGTGGCAGATCCTGGCACCCGACAGTCAGCTAAAAGTAACCTTTTCCTTGTCTAGCCTAGTTAGTGGGACATCAGTGTGCCTGACTATAGAGTCGCCTATTACTAGTAAGCTGGGTATGTTATTTTGCCTTAAGGGCTGTGATTGTGTGGCACACTGATTATGTGAAGTATGTGTTTCATGGTTTGTGATGGTGTGCAGAGGTTGCTTGGGTGTCTGCTTTCGAGGTCTCTGTTGCTTTTGCAGATTTTTATTTAGAGCCTTCAAGTATGTTTTTGTGTATTTATGTGTGTTATTTGCCGGTGTTGGTTTATTCGGTCTATGTGAAACTGGTGGTGTGTTGCAAGTATTTTCCTTCTCTTCTTGACTGTCAGTTCCAGTCTTGTGTTAATAGAGCTTTACCTCCAGTTTGGCTGTATAATTGCAGCTCTCACATATATTAGTGTTTGGTGGTAGAAAGAGAGTGTTGTCTGTGAACATGAGACAGTGGTAACATTGCCTCAAAATGCCCAGATTCACCATTTGGACTGGAGAGTACACCTGAAACTGCCCTTTGGACATGCCTGAATAGGTAAAGTGAGCTGTTTTACTGATTAGCTGGTAAGGACGAATAGAGAGCCTTGTCCTTCTGGACAGTATAGGCGGTCTAGTGTTACGGTTAATTACTGCTTGCTATGTGTTTTGAGCAAGTGCTGGGCTGTGAAATTAATGGTTTGAGTGCTTAAGTTGAAAGTTTGTCTAGTTCCAAGGGAAAAATTGAAGAGCAGACTTCGTGGATCCGGGAATAGTTTAACCTTAGCTATCTGGCACTGCCCTGCTCACAAAACCACACAAATGCATTTTTTTTATAGCAGGGAAATGAAAGAGATAGAAATTAGCCCAAAATGGCCAATAAACTACTAACGTCTGGGCTACAGCAAACAAGGCGCACAAATTTCAGAAAGAAACAGATTAAATAAGCAGGCACAATAAGCCTTTAACCAGAAATTCCCATCTCAGAAGGGCAGAATCTAGCCTCTCCTCCACAAGAGTGCAGACTACAAACCTTCTTATTGTAAAATAACTGGCCAGAAGCCCAAGTGCTTAAACCAGAATTAATGTGCTTTTAGAATAACAGACACTCAGCCTTCAATCAGCAATTCCCAACTTAGAAGGATGTAAGCTACCTGTCCTGCCACAACAATGCAGTCCACAAACCTTCTTAATGTAAAACAACTGGTTTGAAGGCTTAAAATAACAGTTAAATTTTAATCAGGCTACTACCAAGTAGTAATAACTGCAGCAGAATAATAAAATGTAGTACTTTTAACAAAAAGCACAAGCAAAATAAGGTAATAAAGTGGGAAGAAACACAATTACAGTAAAAGCAGATGAATAAAGTGCAATTTTTTTTTATAGTGAGCGAGTTTCATTTATGTTGGGCAAGTGTTTACTTACCCTAAGAAAAAGTCAACTTTTATTTTCAACTTTTATTGTCTTCTGTGTGGAGACATGCGTGAATGGGTGTACCTTCGTTGAAGGTTGTGCGTCAGGGCCAGCAACTAAAATCTACTGCGGAGTTAAAGACACAACAACATATATATATATATATATATATATATATATATATATATATATATATATATATATATATAAAGAGAGAGAGACAGGTGTGTGTGTGTGTGTGTGTGTGTGTGTGTGTGTGTGTGCGTGCGTGCGTATGTGTGTGTGTGTGTGTGTGTGTGTGTGTGTGTGTGTGTGTGTGTGTGTATATATATATATATATATATATGAAGTGCACTTTCATGAAAGTGCACTCTTGTGAACTCCTTAGACCGAGCGGGCTATAGCATCCCGAACAACAGGGTTGGGGCATGGGTTGGGATAGTTAGCAGGTCTGTCCCTTACCGCGACCGATGCCTAACCTAGATCTGTGAACACCACCACTGGAGGACATAGCCCGTTTTTCAATGCCCTCCATTGTGGTGCGGTAGGTTCGGTCTAGTGAGTTTAAGCGAAACTGCACTTTCATTAAAGTGCACTTTAAAGTGAATTTTCATTGTAGGAAAGTACACTCATATATATAATATATATATATATATATATATATATATATATATATATATATATATATATATATATACATATATATGCATATTAGACTCAAAGGAATGTTCTTCTCTATTTTTAATAATCATTAGATCAAAATAATTAATTTGGTCAACGGAATAATTCATAGTGAAATCCAAAACCTCAGTAGTAGCATTGATATAGATAAAAAAAATACCCTCAACTTGTCCAAAATAGCAGTCCAAAAATAAATGATGTCATCCTTAAATCGGCCATATAGTGACCAAGAATCTTTAAAGGTGGAATTGAAAACAAACACATATTCCCATTGGGCCATTACTAGGTTAGCAACAATTTGAGCTTAAGCTGCATCCATATCCACACCTGCTGTCTGAAAAGCTGCCCCTCAAAAATATAATTATTTTATATAGGTATTTCCATCAAATTCCCTCAAAAGTTTATTCACATTATAATCCAATTGACTATTGTTTCATAAAGAAAATCATGAAACCATTTTAACCCGCTGTTGTGGAAAATGACACAAAAAGGGCCTTAACATCAATGGTAACAAATAAAACTACAAAAACTACTACCACTATAAAAGGCTCACTTACTGTGTCCAAAGTATAAATTCCAGCAACAAACGAATAGGAAGACACAGAGACAGCTGATATATCCAGTTCAAAACTTTTACTGCAGTGCAACAAAACACAAGTGCTTTCACCAAACAGCTGATGATGCCTGTTTGGTGAAAGTGCAAAATTAAGATCGTCACTATAGAAGATGTCAGAAATTCTTGTTAAAAATCCCATGATTCTTTGTATAAATATTGTATGTTTCTACCCACTTCCTTTAATTTGTAATCTATAAATTTAGCTTTAGTGAAAATTTTTGATGCTTTTGCATCCACAATTGGTGCAGAGGCAGGCCCTCCAGTTCTTATGTATTTTAGGAATCCTCAAAATAATGGGAGTTCTTGGGTTGATGATTATCAGGAAGTCATGCTCTTTATTAGTTTTAAGCCCCTGTAACAAAAAAGTCACACAACAAACTGTCTATTCTTTGATAGGTGATGTTTCTCTGATAAAGAGATACCTCCTCATGGGTGTTGTTGATCAACAAATTAAACATCTTGTTCATGTAATCATCTGTATTCACTACCTCTAAGCCCATTTCGTTGTCTGTCTTCATAAGCCTAGCTTGCCTATTGTTGACAATTTTTTTCACTAATAAACAGGGTTCAAAATTGTATTGCAATAACCTACTTTTGTATAAAATCTCCCTAATATCCAATTTACACCTTTTTTAAATAAAATAATCATAGAATGCATTGGAGGATTACAAATACTTGGCTTGGGGGAGTTTAATTTCATTAGAAAGGGAGAGGTTTATTGGTATATAAGAACTGGTTTTGGCAGTGAGTTTTTATTCTAATGAAATCTGATTCACTAGGGTGAAAGTGCTTAATATATTTTTAATAAAAAGAGTTGAACAAGATCTGTTCCTGGCACCAGAGTCTTTTTGGCATAGTTTTGTTGTGGCTTTACCTGGGTACTAGGAAAAAGAATATATGGAACTAGAGACTGACAGAAGCAAGAATGGGAAGCTGTGAAGGAATGTAGTTACAGTGATTATATATTTGTATATACATAAAACTTTTTCTGTTACTTTGAGATCAACAACATGGCTTCATAAATTCTTCAGTACCCACTACATTACTTTAAGCTGCAGATAGCATTTTTAGTGATGCAATAATAGATTTGTGACTGCTAATGTTTTTGATGATATGTCTCAGTTATTTGAGAGAGTTAACCATACTACAAAAGCTACAGAAACTTACTTTTGGTGAAACTATACAATGACTCAAAAACTATTTGCAAAATGCATTCTTTCAAATCTTCTCTTACAAATTACTATCTGAAATGGGAATATTCAATCCTGAATTTATGTAAGGATCAGGCTGACTCCTTTTCACTTTATTTCTGAATGGTATCACCCATGATTTATCAAACCACAAGAAAACTATTCATTTGGATATAGAAGTTCACAAAGCCTACTTATCCATGTAACAAGTTACACAGTTTCATTTCACAGATATGTGTAACTGGTTCCATACAAATAAACTTCTGGTTAGCACAAAAATAAATGGCATACATTTTTCTGTCACAAAAT